>NC_088235.1:27489142-27774142 GCF_036934945.1 Oncorhynchus masou masou
CAGCGTAGAACCATTTTAGTTTTTTTCTAAGAGTGTACACGCACACAGACTCTGTTATTACCTCTCCTGAGGAAGCTGTGAGGCTGCTACTCACTCTGTCTTCTCAACGTTGCCTGCTGTAGTAATCTCTGTATTAGTTGTCATGTTCACTTTTCCCCCTGGTAGACACATTCTTTAGGTCTTTCTTACTGACCTACCTCACTGATCTACACCTCCTCAACAAATAGAACTCTCCGTCTCACCATTTCCTGCTGTGTGTGTAGTCAGGCAGCCTTGGTGTGCACTGAATTAGGTTCTACTATGCAATGCTACTGTACCACACACACACACACACACACACACACACACACACACACACACACACACACACACACACACACACACACACACACACACACACACACACACACACACACACACACACACACACACACACACACACACAGTACTTTAATTGGGCCCTTTTTGGTTGCTAACATGCATTGGTCAAAAACTAAGTCACTTACTCTTCACACATTCAGCGAAACAGAAGTCTATGTGGCCCAAACTGTGAATCATTTTCATTGCTTTCACACAAAAAGCATTCAATGACCACATTCTCTGAAATCCATGAACTCTTTTCTCATTCATGCACCACCACCTGCAAAACTATATATATGCAGCACATGTTTTCAAATGCTAAAACACTGTTTCCAAAACTGTTGAAAACACATTCAAAACAAAATGATGGCAAATGTTGTACATTTCTACAGTAACCAGATTGAAACACAGAAAATCTCAGCACAATATTTAATCATTCCAAACACAGCAAATTGCAATTTCAGCTGAAAGCCTACCCAAGTGTCCTATTTTTAGTCTCGTTACCAAACAGACAAAAGAGGACGGCTTCGGGATGATTTAGTTTGGAAACATAGATCAAGGAAGACAGGTTGGTGGGGATAGAAGAGTGGCAGGGAGAGGGAGACAGGTTGGTGGGGATAGAAGAGTGGCAGGGAGAGGGAGACAGGTTGGTGGGGATAGAAGAGTGGCAAGGGAGAGGGAGACAGGTTGGTGGGGAAAGAAGAGTGGCAGGGAGAGGGAGACAGGCTGGTGGGGATAGAAGAGTGGCAGGGAGAGGGAGACAGGTTGGTGGGGATAGAAGAGTGGCAGGGAGACAGGTTGGTGGGGATAGAAGAGTGGCAGGGAGACAGGTTGGTGGGGATAGAAGAGTGGCAGGGAGAGGGAGACAGGTTGGTGGGGAAAGAAGAGTGGCAGGGAGAGGGAGACAGGTTGGTGGGGATAGAAGTGTGGCAGGGAGAGGGAGACAGGTTGGTGGGGATAGAAGAGTTGCAGGGAGAGGGAGACAGGTTGGTGGGGATAGAAGAGTGGCAGGGAGAGGGAGACAGGTTGGTGGGGATAGAAGTGTGGCAGGGAGACAGGTTGGTGGGGAAAGAAGAGTGGCAGGGAGAGGGAGACAGGTTGGTGGGGATAGAAGAGTGGCAGGGAGACAGGTTGGTGGGGATAGAAGAGTGGCAGGGAGAGGGAGACAGGTTGGTGGGGAAAGAAGAGTGGCAGGGAGAGGAAGACAGGTTGGTGGGGAAAGAAGATTGGCAGGGAGAGGGAGACAGGTTGGTGGGGAAAGAAGAGTGGCAGGGAGAGGGAGACAGGTTGGTGGGGAAAGAAGAGTGGCAGGGAGAGGGAGACAGGTTGGTGGGGATAGAAGAGTGGCAGGTAGAGGGAGACAGGTTGGTGGGGATAGAAGAGTGGCTTTGAGAGGGAGACAGGTTGGTGGGGAAAGAAGAGTGGCTGGGAGAGGGAGACAGGTTGGTGGGGATAGAAGAGTGGCAGGGAGAGGGAGACAGGTTGGTGGGGATAGAAGAGTGGCAGGGAGAGGGAGACAGGTTGGTGGGGATAGAAGTGTGGCAGGGAGACAGGTTGGTGGGGAAAGAAGAGTGGCATCGAGAGGGAGACAGGTTGGTGGGGATAGAAGAGTGGCAGGGAGAGGGAGACAGGTTGGTGGGGATAGGAGAGTGGCAGGGAGACAGGTTGGTGGGGAAAGAAGAGTGGCAGGGAGAGGGAGACAGGTTAGGTTGGTGGGGAAAGAAGAGTGGCAATGAGAGGGAGACAGGTTGGTGGGGATAGGAGAGTGGCAGGGAGACAGGTTGGTGGGGAAAGAAGAGTGGCAGGGAGAGGGAGACAGGTTGGTGGGGATAGGAGAGTGGCAGGGAGACAGGTTGGTGGGGAAAGAGGAGTGGCAGGGAGAGGGAGACAGGTTAGGTTGGTGGGGATAGAAGAGTGGCAGGGAGAGGGAGACAGGTTGGTGGGGATAGAAGAGTGGCAGGGGGAGGGAGACAGGCTGGTGGGGATAGAAGAGTGGCAGGGAGAGGGAGACAGGTTGGTGGGTATATAAGAGTGGCAGGGAGAGGGAGACAGGTTGTTGGGGATAGAAGAGTGGCAGGGAGAGGGAGACAGGTTGTTGGGGATAGAAGAGTGGCAGGGAGAGGGAGACAGGTTGTTGGGGATAGAAGAGTGGCAGGGAGAGGGAGACAGGTTGTTGGGGATAGAAGAGTGGCAGGGAGAGGGAGACAGGTTGTTGGGGATAGAAGAGTGGCAGGGAGAGGGAGACAGGTTGTTGGGGATAGAAGAGTGGCAGGGAGAGGGAGAATATGTGGAGGACAAAGGAGAGGAAGCCCAAGAGCGGTGGTCTCTGATGAGATAAGGGCCCCAATTATTGACCATGTTGTAAACCATGGTCTCTCTTTGAGTGAGGCCAGTTTAAGGGTGCAACCAAATTTGCAGCGTTCAACAGTTGCAACATTAGTACAAATTTTCCGGCAAAACAGCAGGTGAGATGTGCATCCTTCAATGATAATGGAACTACATATTACAGTACAGTACAGTCTGTTCCCATTTTTACATGTACTGACATATTGAGATATATTGATTGTTTTGTGTTTTTCAGTAAGATCTAAATGTTGCCTCCCACAGGACGGAGAGGCAGAATATTATCAGATGCACAGGAAATTGACATTGTTGACATGGTAATACAGTCAGCACAATGACAATTGCCAGAGTCCTAGTGTAAGGGTCCTGTGTGTAGCTGGTGTAGAGAGTGAGGCGCAGGACAGCAGATATGAGTAATCAACGTATTTACTCAAAAAGACACATTTACAAAGTAACATCACGAGCCCTCAAAGACGGACCGAATTACAAAAAACAATCACTCACAAACACAACATGGGGAACAGAGGGTTAAATAATAAACAAGTCATTGGTTGAGTGAAGCCAGGTGTGTAATACAAATACAGAACAAATGGAAAATGAAAAGTGGATCGGCGGTGGCTAGAAAGCCGGTGACGTCGACCGCCGAACGCCGCCCGAACGAGGAAAGGGACCGACTTCGGCGGAAGTCGTGACACCTAGAGAAACATAAAATAAGGAGGCAGCAGTTGTACACTGTAGCCTTTGAGAGAAACGGTGAACGTGTGAAAGAACTCCGTTATCAATATGTCCAGGTAAGATGTCTGTTCAATAACCAAACAGGGTACATACACAGCTACTCATAATGTAAAGTACTGTAAACCTGTGGATTTACTGTATTTTAGAGAGTAATGGAGATGGAAGCCAGGCAACCTGCACATACATTCATCTTTGTGGATGAAGCTGGATTGAACCTGGCAAACCCACGCCGCAGGGGAAGAAATGTGATTGGACAGAGAGCAACCGTGGATGTCCCATGCCAGAGAGGAGCTAACGTCAGAGAGGAGCTAATGTGTGCAGCACTGTCCAATGATGGTTTTCTGTTACACAAACCACTCACCGTCCCCTACAATACAGAGAGGCTCATTTATTTTCTGGATGACCTGCATAATTGACTTGTGCCAGCGGAGGAGAGAGGGGCAAGGAACTCCCTGCCATCGTTGTTGTGTGGGATAATGTGGCATTCCTCCACTCTGCTGCAGTCACACTGGTTTGCTGCACATCCCAGGATGTCAGTGCTATTCCTGCCTCCATACACCACTTTCCTAAACCACAGAGAAGAGTTTTTCTCCGTGTGGAGGTGGAAGGTTTATGACCACCATCCACATGACCAGATGTCCTTACTGGAAGCCATGAATGCGGGGTGTGGAGACACTTCTCCTGAAGACTGACAGGGTGTGGAGACACTTCTCCTGAAGACTGCCAGGGTGTGGAGACACTTCTCCTGAAGACTGCCAGTGTGTGGAGACACTTCTCCTGAAGACTGCCAGGGTGTGGAGACACTTCTCCTGAAGACTGCCAGGGTGTGGAGACACTTCTCCTGAAGACTGCCAGGGTGTGGAGACACTTCTCCTGAAGACTGCCAGTGTGTGGAGACACTTCTTCTGAAGACTGCCAGGGTGTGGAGACACTTCTGAAGACTGCCAGGGTGTGGAGACACTTCTCCTGAAGACTGCCAGGGTGTGGAGACACTTCTGAAGACTGCCAGGGTTGGATTAGACATTCAAGAAGACACTTTCCAAGATGCATCGCCAGAGACGACATAAGATGTGATGTTGCTGAGAACTTGTGACCAAACGCAGGAGAAAGGGAGAACTAGAACCCTCACAGTACTGTACAGTATGAGTGATTATACTATACATGTTGATGAAAACTAGAACCCTCACAGTACTGTACAGTATGAGTGATTATACTATACATGTTGATGAGAACTAGAACCCTCACAGTACTGTACAGTATGAGTGTTATACTATACATGTTGATGAGAACTAGAACCCTCACAGTACTGTACAGTATGAGTGATTATACTATACATGTTGATGAGAACTAGAACCCTCACAGTACTGTACAGTATGAGTGATTATACTATACATGTTGATGAAAACTAGAACCCTCACAGTACTGTACAGTATGAGTGATTATACTATACATGTTGATGAGAACTAGAACCCTCACAGTACTGTACAGTATGAGTGTTATACTATACATGTTGATGAGAACTAGAACCCTCACAGTACTGTACAGTATGAGTGATTATACTATACATGTTGATGAGAACTAGAACCCTCACAGAACTGTACAGTATGAGTGATTATACTATACATGTTGATGAGAACTAGAACCCTCACAGTACTGTACAGTATGAGTGATTATACTATACACGTTGATGAGAACTAGAACCCTCACAGTACTGTACAGTATGAGTGATTATATTATACATGATGAGAATTAGAACCCTCACAGTACTGTACAGTATGAGTGATTATACTATACATGTTGATGAGAACTAGAACCCTCACAGTACTGTACAGTATGAGTGTTATACTATACATGTTGATGAGAACTAGAACCCTCACAGTACTGTACAGTATGAGTGATTATACTATACATGTTGATGAGAACTAGAACCCTCACAGTACTGTACAGTATGAGTGATTATACTATACATGTTGATGAGAACCAGAACCCTCACAGTACTGTACAGTATGAGTGATTATACTACACATGTTGATGAGAACTAGAACCCTCACAGTACTGTACAGTATGAGTGATTATACTATACATGTTGATGAGAACTAGAACCCTCACAGTACTGTACAGTATGAGTGATTATACTATACATGTTGATGAGAACTAGAACCCTCACAGTACTGTACAGTATGAGTGATTATACTATACACGTTGATGAGAACTAGAACCCTCACAGTACTGTACAGTATGAGTGATTATACTATACACGTTGATGAGAACTAGAACCCTCACAGTACTGTACAGTATGAGTGATTATACTATACATGTCGATGAGAACTAGAACCCTCACAGTACTGTACAGTATGAGTGTTATACTATACATGTCGATGAGAACTAGAACCCTCACAGTACTGTACAGTATGAGTGATTATACTATACATGTTGATGAGAACTAGAACCCTCACAGTACTGTACAGTATGAGTGATTATACTATACATGTTGATGAGAACTAGAACCCTCACAGTACTGTACAGTATGAGTGATTATACTATACATGTTGATGAGAACTAGAACCCTCACAGTACTGTACAGTATGAGTGATTATATTATACATGTTGATGAGAACTAGAACCCTCACAGTACTGTACAGTATGAGTGATTATACTATACACGTTGATGAGAACTAGAACCCTCACAGTACTGTACAGTATGAGTGATTATACTATACATGTTGATGAGAACTAGAACCCTCACAGTACTGTACAGTATGAGTGATTATACTATACATGTTGATGAGAACTAGAACCCTCACAGTACTGTACAGTATGAGTGATTATACTATACATGTTGATGAGAACTAGAACCCTCACAGTACTGTACAGTATGAGTGATTATACTATACATGTTGATGAGAACTAGAACCCTCACAGTACTGTACAGTATGAGTGTTATACTTTACATGTTGATGAGAACTAGAACCCTCACAGTACTGTACAGTATGAGTGATTATATTATACATGTTGATGAGAACTAGAACCCTCACAGTACTGTACAGTATGAGTGATTATACTATACATGTTGATGAGAACTAGAACCCTCACAGTACTGTACAGTATGAGTGTTATACTATACATGTTGATGAGAACTAGAACCCTCACAGTACTGTACAGTATGAGTGTTATACTATACATGTTGATGAGAACTAGAACCCTCACAGTACTGTACAGTATGAGTGATTATACTATACATGTTGATGAGAACTAGAACCCTCACAGTACTGTACAGTATGAGTGATTATACTATACATGTTGATGAGAACTAGAACCCTCACAGTACTGTACAGTATGATTGATTATACTATACATGTTGATGAGAACTAGAACCCTCACAGTACTGTACAGTATGATTGATTATACTATACATGTTGATGAGAACTAGAACCCTCACAGTACTGTACAGTATGATTGATTATACTATACATGTTGATGAGAACTAGAACCCTCACAGTACTGTACAGTATGAGTGATTATATTATACATGTTGATGAGAACTAGAACCCTCACAGTACTGTACAGTATGAGTGATTATACTATACATGTTGATGAGAACTAGAACCCTCACAGTACTGTACAGTATGAGTGATTATACTATACATGTTGATGAGAACTAGAACCCTCACAGTACTGTACAGTATGATTGATTATACTATACATGTTGATGAGAACTAGAACCCTCACAGTACTGTACAGTATGATTGATTATACTATACATGTTGATGAGAACTAGAACCCTCACAGTACTGTACAGTATGATTGATTATACTATACATGTTGATGAGAACTAGAACCCTCACAGTACTATACAGTATGATTGATTATACTATACATGTTGATGATGGGTGTTTTTGTCGTTATCACTGCAGCCCTGGAATTTCAGGAATTAGTTTTTTGTTTCAACATTTTATTTTTCACAAGTAAATTACTATATGCAAAGGTACATAAAAAATAAAGGCTATCGAAGCAAATTGCTGCATTTCTGATTTATTCTTGTTACATATACTTTAGTACAGTCAATAGTGAAAATGTGTTATTCTTATTCTATAATGAAATACTGATTTATGTGAAATATCATTCAAACTTCAAAGAGAAAAGTTCATCATTTATGTAATGCTCCCTGTTGTTAGTGGTTTTATGTCATCGTGTCAGAGTGACAATGTACTGTATGCTTTCTGAATGAGAATTGTTGCCAGTGTTATGGTCGAACGAGTTTATTTTGAGACATGTATGAAGTGTTTTGGTGGTTTGAGTGAGTTTTGGAGGTGAGATCAACTGTTTGGCCAAGATGCATGTTGGTAATACAGACTGTGTGAAGAGTTTTGAAAAAGTGGCTTCAGTATTGACCGATGCTTGTTAGCAATTGAAGAAAAAAAACTCCTGAAGTCTTCATTCTTTCTTCCCAGTAATTTCTCTCTGCAGAGTATCAAAGTATTGAGCCTAAAGCATGTGGGGCAGAGGGTTAAACTCATGATGTCACAGTGCGTTTAACCCTGCAGATGACACTGAACTTGTAGTGACAGAAATACGGTCCCCAGTGATGGGAATTGAGTACAGAAAGTCTTCTCAACATTCCTTGGACACTGTGTGTCCTCATAATGTACAATCTCCTATGGAAGTATCCCTGAGAGAGAGAGGGAGAGAGAGGCTGAGATTAAGACATCTTGCATTACAAGCATGCCCATGGCCCCAGTGGTCTCATCCACTGAATCAAAAGTGTCTGCCTCTGACCTCCAGGGTGGAAAGGCCCATATTCTCTCTCAGATGGGTCTGGCAAGGGTCCCAGAGTAAAGTTACACAGATAACAGCATACATGGTCTGAGCCCTGGGACCAACAGGGTAAACACTTCCTACCCGGGGACCAGCAGAGAAAATATGTCCTACCCAGGGACCAACAGGGTAAACACTTCCTACCCGGGGACCAGCAGAGAAAATATGTCCTACCCAGGGACCAACAGGGTAAACACTTCCTACCCGGGGACCAGCAGAGAAAATATGTCCTACCCAGGGACCAACAGGGTAAACACTTCCTACCCGGGGACCAGCAGAGAAAATATGTCCTACCCAGGGACCAACAGGGTAAACACTTCCTACCCGGGGACCAGCAGAGAAAATATGTCCTACCCAGGGACCAACAGGGGAAACACTTCCTACCCGGGGACCAGCAGAGAAAATATGTCCTACCCAGGGACCAACAGGGTAAACACTTCCTACCCGGGGACCAGCAGAGAAAATACGTCCTACCCAGGGACCAGCAGAGAAAATACATACTAACCAGGGACCAACAGGGTAAACACTTCCTACCCAGGGACCAGCAGAGAAAATACGTCCTACCCAGGGAAGTGTTTGCTGCTCCTGCATCAGGTAGCTAGGCTGTGTGTGCATTCATGCGTGTATGCGCGCGCGTGTGTGTGTTTGGTGGGTGTGTCTATGTGTGTTCCTCTGAGAGTGAGGCCACCTTTTAAATCAACACTCCTGTCCTGTGTTTACACACATGGGCTCTTACTGTATGACCCAGTGAGGAGAGGAGCGATAATGTTGGGACGACAAATAAAGAGTTAAAAGACTGGAGCACTCAGTGTGTAAAATCAACCCTCCATTGGACCAGTTATAATGGCCACTGCGTTTACTGTACCTAGGGGGGCCAGCATTATACTATACAACACTGGCACACACACACACACGTTAATGCCCAGATGCTGTGTTTTATGAGTGAGAATTACTACTGGTTTTACTACTTGATTGCGATTGAGATGTGTAGTAAAACATCAGTGATTTATGTACACTACTGGTTTTACTACTTGATTGCTATTGAGATGTGTAGTAAAACATCAGTGATTTATGTAGTAATGAGTGATCACTACTGGTAAACACTACATATTTCACTACTGGTGAATACTACATATTTCACTACTGGTGAATACTACATATTTCACTACTGGTGAATACTACATATTTCACTACTGGTGAATACTACATATTTCACTACTGGTGAATACTACATATTTCACAACTGGTGAATACTACATATTTCACAACTGGTGAATACTACATATTTCACTACTGGTAAACACTACATATTTCACTACTGGTGAATACTACATATTTCACTACTGGTGAATACTACATATTTCACTACTGGTGAATACTACATATTTCACTACTGGTGAATACTACATATTTCACGACTGTTGAACACTACATATTTCCCTACAGGTGAAAACTACATTTTTCACTACTGGTGAACACTACAAATGTCATTACTGGTGAACACTACATATTTCACTACTGGTGAATACTACATATTTCACTACTGGTGAATACTACATATTTCACTACTGGTGAATACTACATATTTCACTACTGGTGAATACTACATATTTCACTACTGGTGAATACTACATATTTCACTACTGGTGAATACTACATATTTCACAACTGGTGAATACTACATATTTCACAACTGGTGAATACTACATATTTCACTACTGGTAAACACTACATATTTCACTACTGGTGAATACTACATATTTCACTACTGGTGAATACTACATATTTCACTACTGGTGAATACTACATATTTCACTACTGGTGAATACTACATATTTCACGACTGTTGAACACTACATATTTCCCTACAGGTGAAAACTACATTTTTCACTACTGGTGAACACTACAAATGTCATTACTGGTGAACACTACATATTTCACTACTGGTCAATACTACATATTTCACTACTGGTGAATACTACATATTTCACTACTGGTAAACAGTACATATTTCACTACTGGTGAACACTACATATTTCACTACTGGTAAACACTACATATTTCACTACTGGTGAACACTACATATTTCACTACTGGTAAACACTACATATTTCACTACTGGTAAACACTACATATTTCACTACTGGTGAACACTACATATTTCACTACTGGTAAACACTACATATTTCACTACTGGTAAAGACTACATATTTCACTACTGGTAAACACTGCATATTGCACTACTGGTGAACACTACATATTTCACTACTGGTAAACACTACATATTTCACTACTGGTAAAGACTACATATTTCACTACTGGTAAACACTACATATTTCACTACTGGTGAACACTACATATTTCACTACTGGTAAACACTACATATTTCACTACTGGTAAACACTACATATTTCACTACGTGTGGACACTACATATTTCACTACTGTTGAATACTACATATTTCACGACTGTTGAACACTACATATTTACCTACTGGTGAAAACTACATTTTTCACTACTGGTGAACACTACAAATGTCATTACTGGTGAACACTACAAATGTCATTACTGGTGAACACTACATATTTAATTACTGGTGTACACTACATATTTCACTAATGGTGAACATCACATAGGCTGTGCAGTCTTGCACTCTACCTGTATCTGTTCAGATAGAACAGGTTAAGCCTGATGCAGAGGCAATTTATTTTTGGGCTATTGTCACGCCCTGGCCTTAGTTATCTATGTTTTCTTAATTATTTTGGTTAGGTCAGGGTGTGACGAGGGTGGGTATGATTGTTTTGTATTGTCTAGGGTTTTTGTATATCATGGGGTGTTTGTAAGTCTAGGCATATGTAGGTTTATGGTGGTCTGAATTGGTTCCCAATCAGAGGCAGCTGTTTATTGTTGTCTCTGATTGGGGATCATATTTAGGTTGCCATTTTCCCTTGGGTATTTGTGGGTTCTTATTCTATGTTTAGTTGCCTGTCTGAACTATCCATATTAGCGTCACGTTTCGGTTTGTTATTTTGTTCGCTCTGTTCAGTGTTCGCTCTTTTAATAAAGAAGAATGTACACTTATCCCGCTGCGCCTTGGTCTCCTCCCTACGACGGCCGTGACAGCTATTGCCAGTGTATATTTGGTAAATTTACTTGTTTATTTTGTATGATATGGCACTTTCACCATTCGATCTAAGACCTGTAAATAAATGTACACTCCTGCTGGTTTCATGCCCTTAACACTGCTACAAGGTCCCTATTTTACAATGTCATAGGCAAATCAACATATGTTGAAGACAAAATAATGAAAAGGGCTGTCTGGTTGCCTCAATAAATAGACAATGATTTATAGTTATAATGTTTCAGGTAAGACCCATGTGCAGATTGTGTTGAAGTAACATTGTTTATTACAGCAACAGGGGCAGACAAACAACAGGTCAAGGCAGGCAGAGGTTGATAATCCAGAGTAGTGGGGCAAAGGTACAGGACAGCAGGCAGGCTCAGGGTCAGGGGCAGGCAGAGTGGTCAGGGAGGCAGGCTCAGGGTCAGGGGCAGGCAAAGTGGTCAGGCAGGCAGGCTCAGGGTCAGGGGCAGGCAGAGTGGTCAGGCAGGCAGGCTCAGGGTCAGGGGCAGGCAGAGTGGTCAGGCAGGCAGGCACAGGGTCAGGGTCAGGCAGAGTGGTCAGGCAGGCAGGCACAGGGTCAGGGGCAGGCAGAGTGGTCAGGCAGGCAGGCTCAGAGTCTGGACAGGCAGAGTGGTCAGGCAGGCAGGCTCAGGGTCTGGACAGGCAGAGTGGTCAGGCAGGCAGGCTCAGAGTCTGGACAGGCAGAGTGGTCAGGCAGGCAGGCTCAGAGTCTGGACAGGCAGAGTGGTCAGGCAGGCTCAGGGTCAGGGGCAGGCAGAGTGGTCAGGGAGGCAGGCTCAGGGTCAGGGGCAGGCAGAGTGGTCAGGGAGGCTCAGAGTCTGGACAGGCAGAGTGGTCAGGCAGGCAGGCTCAGAGTCTGGACAGGCAGAGTGGTCAGGCAGGCAGGCTCAGAGTCTGGACAGGCAGAGTGGTCAGGCAGGCAGAGTGGTCAGGCAGGCAGGCTCAGAGTCTGGACAGGCAGAGTGGTCAGGCAGGCAGGCTCAGAGTCTGGACAGGCAGAGTGGTCAGACAGGCGGGCTCAGAGTCTGGACAGGCAGAGTGGTCAGGCAGGCGGGCTCAGAGTCTGGACAGGCAGAGTGGTCAGGCAGGCGGGCTCAGAGTCAGGACAGGCAGAGTGGTCAGGCAGGCGGGCTCAGAGTCAGGACAGGCAGAGTGGTCAGGGAGGCAGGCTCAGGGTCAGGACAGGCAGAGTGGTCAGGCAGGCAGGCTCAGAGTCAGGGTCAGGCAGAGTGGTCAGGCAGGCGGGCTCAGAGTCAGGACAGGCAGAGTGGTCAGGGAGGCAGGCTCAGGGTCAGGGTCAGGCAGAGTGGTCAGGCAGGCAGGCTCAGGGTCAGGACAGGCAGAGTGGTCAGGCAGGCAGGCACAGGGTCAGGGGCAGGCAGAGTGGTCAGGCAGGCAGGCTCAGAGTCTGGACAGGCAGAGTGGTCAGGCAGGCAGGCTCAGAGACAGGACAGGCAGAGTGGTCAGGCAGGCAGGCTCAGAGTCAGGACAGACAAGGGTCAAAACCAGGAGGGAGAGAAAAAGAGTGACTGGGGAAAAGCAGGAGCTGAGAAAAATGCTGGTTGACTTGACAAACAAGACGAACTGGCAACAGACAAACACATATATACACAGGTATAAACACACAGGGGATAATGGGGAAGATGGGTGTCACCTGGAGGGGGGTGGAGACAATGACAATGACAAGGACAAGTGAAACACATCAGGGCATGACAGTAGTTGAACATGTCATTGCATGTATAGATTTTCTTTACTTGAAAAAACGTGACTCAACTTGCTCTTATAAAGCACGACTTGGACTTGACCCGTTCTACTTGAGACTTGAACCTTGTTTCCAACCTTTTTCATTATTTATTGCTCAGAGGGTTTTGATCAGTCATTAAAATGCTGAAAACAAATTGGCTACCTATTTAAAAAGATGGAGAACTATGAATGAAAGATACTGGAATTTTGGGGCTCAGGCAACTAGCACAAAAGCCAACTAGCACAAAAATAATATTGTGATATAGTCAAAATGATACAACAGGATATATTGTAAAAAAGTATTCCCCCATACAGATTACTGCCGTATTCCTACTCCTCCTTATTGAATAACTACTGCCATTGGTGTCTGTAGTGTGGTGTCACTGCTGATCACTACTGAATTGCTCCTGATCCTTATTCATTCCCTACATAAAACCTTTTGGATTACTATTGAAAACATTTACTACTGTTTGCATATTCAAAATCACTACTGACACCTTCTTGTCTCACTACTGTGTCCCTACTATACTATTGCACATGATATTTCCTCAAGTTTCTAACTGTAGTTACAGTGCATCTGGAAAGTATTCAGGCCCCTTGACTTTTCCCACATTTTGTTACTTTACAACCTTATTCTAAAATGGATTAAATTAAAAATGTTCCTCATCAATCTACACACAATACCCCATAATGACAAACCCGCTAGCTTTTCTGAACGCTGCGTCCCCTGCTCGCCTAGCGTAGTAGTGACTACCGAACAGCACACTGACTCACCTGCTGCTGCTCTTTTGACTCTATGATCACTCGGCTACACAGCTGACGCCCCCTGGACTGCTTCAATAACACAGTACCTCATTTTGTTTATCTGTTGGCCCCAGCATCAAACTCAGGTCCTGTATGTACCTAACTGACCCACTCTGCCCATTCATCACCATTTACCCGTTGTTGTCTTAGCTCTCCTGATCGACACCTGTGATTGCTTTATGCTTCTCTCTGATGTCAATATGCCTTGTCTACTGCTGTCTCAGCTAGTTATTATTGTTTTATTTCACTGTAGAGCCCTCAGTCCCGCTCAAAATGCCTTAGATAGCTCTTTCGTCCCACCCCACACACATGCAGAGACCTCACCTAGGTTAACTGATGCCTCCAGAGATGAAACCTCTCTCATCGTCACTCAACACCTAGGTTTACCTCCACTGAACTCACATCCTACCATAACCTTGTCTGTGCATTATGCCTTGAATCCCTGTAGCCCGCAGTTCCACTCCTATTCCCCAGGCGCTATCATTTGTTTACTTCTGTAACCGTAAAAGCCTTGGTTTCATGCATGTTAATATCAGAAGCCTCCTCCCTAAGTTTGTTTTTTTCCACTGCTTTTAGCACACTCTGTCAACTCTGATATCCTAGCTGTGTATGAATCTTTGCTTAGGAAGGCCATCAAAAATTCTGAAATTTCCATCCCCAACTACAACATTTTCCACCAAGATAGAACTGCCAAAGGGGGTGGAGTTGCAATCTACTGTAGAGATAGCCTGTAGAGTTCTGTCATGCTATCCAGGTCTGTGCCCAAACAGTTCGAGCTTCTACTTTTAAAAATCCACCTTTCCAGAAATCTCTCACTATTGCCGCTTGTTATAGACACCCCCTCAGCCCCCAGCTGTGCCCTGGACACCATATGTGAATTAATTGCCCACCATTTATCTTCAGAGTTTGTATTGTTAGGTGACCTAAACTGGGATATGCTTAACACCCCGGCCGTCCTACAATCTAAACTAGATGCCCTCAATCTCACACAAATTACCATGGAACCTACCAGGTACAACTCTAAATCCGTAAACATGGGCACCCTCATAGATATAATCCTGCCCTCTAAATACACCGCTGCTGTCTTCAGTCAGGATCTCAGTGATCATTGCCTCATTGCCTGCATCCGTAATGGGTCCGTGGTCAAACGACAACCCCTCATCACTGTCAAACGCTCTCTAAAACACTTCAGCGAGCAAACCTTTCTAATCGACCTGGCCCAGGTATCCTGGAAAGATATTGACCTCATTCCGGCAGTAGAGGATGCCTGGCTGTTCTTTAAAAGTGCTTTCCTTACCATGTTAAAAAAGCATGCCCCATTCAAAAAATGTAGAACTAAGAACAGATATAGCCCTTTGTTCACTCCAGACCTGACTGCCCTTGACTATCACAAAAACATCATGTGGCGTACTGCAGAAGCATCGAACAGCCCCCGCAATATGAAACTTTTCAGGGAAGTTAGGAACCAATATACAGTCAGTTAGGAAAGCAAAGGCTAGCTTTTTCAAACAGAAATTTGCATCCTGTAGCACTAACTCCAAAAAGTTCTGGGACACTGTAAAGTCCATGGAGAATAAGAGCGCCAAAAATATAATTTATTAACAAGAAATTTGTGGAGTGGTTGAAAAACGAGTTTCAATGACTCCAACCTAAGTGTATGTAAACTTCCGACTTCAACTGTACATACAGCATCCCTTTGATCGTTGTATAATTTCTTCTCGCATCTACGTGCTATCCTCCTCTCACCTTATCTCTTCGCTTGTGGACTTCAGTGCACAACATGTCAACTACCTGTGACCAGGCAAAAAAAACTTTCCAAGCCAAACCATCATATCATAACTGCTACCTACATTGTTGTCACCATATTATAACATCAGTGGTGTATAGTACTTAAGTAAAAATACTTGAAAGTACTACTTAAGTAGTTTTTTGAGGTATCTGTAATTTACATTACTCTTTATATTTTTGACAACTTTTACTTTTATTTCACTACATTCCTGAAGAAAATCTTGTACTTTTTAGTCCATACATTTTCCCTGACACCCAAAAGTACATGTCACATTTTGAATGCTTAGCAGGACAGGAAAATTATTAAATTCATGCACTTATCAAGAGAACATCCCTTGTCATTGCTATTGCCTCTGATCTGGTGGACTCACTAAACACAAATGCTTAACTTGTAAATTATGTCTGAGTGTTGGAGTGTGGCCCTGGCTATACATAAATAAAAGGAAGGAATTTGAAATTATTTATACTTTTACTTTTACTTTCAATACTGAAGTATATTTTAGCAATTACATTTGCTTTTGATACTTAAGTATATTTAAAGCCAAATACTTTGACTTTTACTCAGGTAGTATTTTTTACTGGGGGACTTTCACTTTCACTTCAGTCATCTTCTATTAAGGTATCTTTACTTTTACTCAAGCATGACATTTGGGTAATTTTCCCACCACTGTTTTAACGTCAGTCAACATAGCTACTAGAACTAACGCATGAGTAAATCCGCTACAATCATGCAGTACAGTATATAGTCACCAAGGAGTTTAACAGTTACACTGGCGGGTCCTGGTGGCAATGTACAAAACCAAAAGTTCCATTGTTGGATAGCCATAGCCAGTTAGCTAACACAGTATCCCTCTCTGTTTGAGATGGTTGTTTGAGTAGGCTAAACTAGCAAGCTGCATTTGCTAAGAAAGTGAAAAGAAATACTAAATATCTCTCTCTCTGTTGCTTCTCTTTAATATTTGAAGCAAAGTAATTTGTTAAAAACTGTTCAACTATTGTCTTTCACTGCACTGCAGTGCTAGCTTGCTGTAGCTTATGCTTTCAGTACTATATTCCTTCTCTGATCCTCTGATTGGGCTCTGATAGGTTGGAGTATGTCTTCCTGAAGTTGTCATAATTACTGTGTAAGTCTATGGAAGGGGGTGAGTACCATAAGCCTCCTACGTTTTGTATTGAAGTCATTGAACCCAGAGGAGGATGGAAACTAGCCATCATCTGGCTACACCATGGTGCTACCCTACAGAGTGATGTTGAGGCTACTGTAGACCATTGCAAAACATTGTGTTTGAAATCAACTATTTGGTGACATGAATATATTTAGTAGAGTTTTATCTAAAAACGTTTTAAACATTTCACTATTTACATGTTTCTGAAATTCACTGAGGAGGATGGTCCTCCCCTAAGGAGCCTCCACTGATACAAACACACATTCTTATTAGCTCGCATGACGAAAACAGAGTCTACATAGCTACATTTCAATATGGCTAGTAAACACAAGACCATTTTGACTAGCCCTCTTTTTGATGTGGTTATATAAATGGCTAAACAACAACACGAAAGTATTCATAAAATATAAAGGAAAGTTAAGCTTACAGATGGTGCCAGCATAAGGGCTATGAAAGACAGGATGACAAAGGATGGAAGATGATTACATTCAGGATTGTCAAAAACAGTAGATAGCTAACAACAACCAACTACTTCCTGTTTTGTCTTCTTCTGTGGTCGTGAAAAGACTGTGTAGTCTGGCCGTAGTGTTGTGACTACTTATTTACTGCCAACATCAAGTTGTAAAAATCTCTACCTGATTACTACTGGAAGCACTACTGTTTTTCCTTCTGAACACTACAAAACTCTACTTGAGTAGTGCATATACAACACATTCACCACACAATCCCTACAGGTCTCTACATAATCACTCCTGCACAAATAGGTTTTGTGTAGTAATTCAGTAGTCTTTTTTTCATGAGGGGTAACTTACTTAGAACAAAAAACAATTAAGTAAATATGATGTTTCCAGAATTAATGTGTAGCTCGTCATTTTTTCACCTTGTTTTTGAGATGACATTGACACACTCAGGTTGGTATACATAGTTCAGTCACTACAATACGGTCGTAAACAGTAGCAAATTAACCCGAGGTCTTTTAAAATAGGGCCTAATAGAGCTGAGGGCCACCCAGACGGTGAGTACTGCAGGCAGCTGATAGCAGCAGGTCTATGGAGATAAACACACACCGGCATTCCTGCTCCAGATGCTAACAACGCTACCGCTAGGCTAAGGTGTAATCAAAACAAACAGCAAGTCGCTTAGCTAGCCTCTGCCAACCTGGCTGCCCTTGAAAACCATACAAAGACCAACAGCATCTGATAAAGAACAAACACAACAGTTGAAGTGGTATACACTCTAGTACATAGTCTCACTTTAATCTTGCGAGATAAGGCTGACCAGGTTAATGTGTGTGTGTGTCCCCCTCTCTAACCTCCCTAACCTCCCTCCCTCCTTCTCTCTCTCTAGTGTGTGGCCTCCTTTTAGCATTTGTGTTATAGCCAGAGAGTCCTACAGAGTTCTGTGACTACAGGCCAGTGTTCGAGAATGTTAATATGATGTCAATGGAAGCTGGGACAGGTCCAGCATGGATCCCATTAGCCTGATTGGCCAGAATTAAACATCCACTTACTGCTGAGTACACACTACACAAACAGACTGGCACGTCTATATGGCAGGCCAAAATGATCACTGTAAAAAAAACTAAGAGCAAAATCATCAAATAAAATAAATATAATTATTTAATTGTAGTGGGTTGTAGTACTAGTTGTAAAGAAAAGTGTCACTTCCTTTATATCCTTTATATAAAGTATAGAAACGTGGCACAATGCTGTCCTATGTAACTGATCGGTCACTGTGGGAGTCGTTCAGAACAAAGAGGAAGACAGGAGAGAGAGCCCGTGGAGATGAATATGTAGAAAAGCTGGATCCCAGTGGAGATGTTGTTCTTTGATGTTTTCTGTGTCACTTGTTGACCTCTTATGTTGTAATATTAATATCAACATGCTACAGGCCTAATTGGGGTGAGCCAAATAAATGTTTTCTACGTTGTTTATCTATTTAAAAAAAGTCTTTATGGAACCAGATCGTATTGAGATGAATATCAAAAACCTAATACATTCATAATCTTCTTTTTGCATGGTGTATTACTTTAGTATGAGTGTTCTCTATATGCCTGATCCTCGTATCCCTTCATATCGAAAAAAGAGGTGATCTGTTGTAAAAACATATGTCATGTTTTCAGTATTAGCCCCATGGCACATTTGTGGTGGGGGACATCAGATTTGGATCAGAGAGGAGTTTGTTCCCCACACAGCTCAGGCCAGAGCCCTGCAGTTAGAGACCAGAGAACAACCACGTCAACGACAGCCTTCAGGATGTGTCTCAAATGGCACCCTATTCCCTATATAGGGCATTCATTTTGAACATAGCCCAAATGCACTGCATAGCAAATAGGGTGCCATTTGAGACCCATCCTCAGTCTCTACCACATGGCTACGCTACAGGGGGGAACCATCCGTGGAAATTAAATGAGGGATTTTCTGAAGATTTGGAACATTCCTCCATGCTTGGATTTCTAAAACATAAACCCGCCGTGAGATTTGAATCCCCTCATTTTAAATTAAACGAAGGGATCCTTGTTTGAGGAAAGTTGGAAAGATTCCTGTTTTGTATTTTAAAATGAAACTTCTGGTAATCCACTTTAGATAGTGTCCCAGCATATGGTTCCAGCTGTGAAAGGACACATTTTTGGAGACTAATAGCTGTCCTTCATCTCACAATCAGAGCCTTTACTGCCTACCTGGGCGTCAGTCTATTTCTCCTTTGTTGGCTAAAGCAGAATCAGACTGTTGCTAGTCTGTTGGGGAGTTTCTTGCAGCTTCAGTGGTATACAATACACAGTACATGGCATAGTATATTTGTCCAGGCAGCCTGGGGGAGAGCGCACTCAGCCCAGCTCTCAGCCCAGCCTCCAACAGGAGGAGGAGGAAGTCCTGAGGAAATGACTTTTCACTGGTCATTATGGCCTTGTAGTTTGCCTTAAGCACCCACTCATTGACTTCCTTTCCATCTGACATTTCAGTGAGGCCAGCATCTAATGTAGGTGTTTATATTGATGTAATCACAGACCTAACCAACTACTGACAAAGCTAAATCAGAGGCTCTCAAGGCTGCAGAGCATCAAAGAGACAATCATAACACACTAATAACACAAGGAATATGAATATGTTGTCACAATTTGTAATATAGATTGGGACGCAGATCTGGTCATGTTAATGCACACAAGCCAGGTTCCAAAGGTCTTAAAGTCTGTTTCATCACATGCAGGAGGATAGGATTGAGACTGGGTACATAGAAACAAGATTAACTTCATGGGTCACAAGAAATTCCCAGAAGCTTTTGGTGGGTCCGTTTACCAAATATTTGGGAACCACTAATCAAATATCTCCTCTCCTCTCCTCTCAGAAACCTGATGCCTCGGACGTTGGAAAGCCAGATCACTATGGAGAAGACACCTAGCTACTTCGTCACCAAGGAGGCTCCCCGCCGTCTCTTCGCCCTGAGTCGTCACACCAAGCTGATTGTGGTGGTCCGAGATCCTGTGACCCGGGCTGTGTCCGACTACACCCAGACACTGTCGAAACAACCCGGCCTTCCGTCCTTCCAGAGCCTGACCTTCCGGAACTCAACCATGGGCCTCATCGACACCTCCTGGAGCGCCGTGCGCATCGGGATCTACGCCAAGCACCTGGAGAACTGGCTGCGCTACTTCCCCCTCTCGAAGTTCCTCTTTGTCAGCGGCGAGCGGCTGGTGACGGACCCGGCCGGGGAGATGGGCAGGGTGCAGGACTTCCTGGGGCTGAAGAGGTTGGTCACAGACAAACACTTCTACTTCAACCAGACCAAGGGTTTCCCCTGCCTGAAGAAGCCTGAGGGGAGCAGCAGGCCACGCTGTCTAGGGAAGTCTAAGGGAAGGCCTCATCCACAGATCTCTCCAGAGGTGCTGCTCAGGCTCAGGGAGTTCTATAGGCCATTTAATATGAAGTTTTACCAAATGACAGGCCATAACTTTGGCTGGGACTGATGGAAATGGGATGGGATAGAGAATAGACATGGGTCTCCAGAGGATAAGACAGGCCCTGTACTGGCCACTCAACCTGATGTTTTACCAGATGACAGGTCTGTGTGACTTCGGCTGGGACTGGCGGGAACAGGCTAGAGTTGTGCTACCATTGTAACCAAACCATGGGAGAGACTGATAGTATCTTTTGGTTATAAAGAGAGGCATTAAAACTCCTTGAATAACAGATGTGATTTTTCTTGTATGATTGTTGTGTCACTGCAATATAATACCATTTTTATATTCTGACAAAACTGCTCCATGAGCCTGACAAATATTTTCATCTGAGAAATGATTCCGGAATATGCTAATAGTATTTAAATAAGATAGACTACAATAAGCCAAGTGCATTTCCTGAATCATTTTAGTAATCACAAATTATTTACTGTTGTCCCATTTTCCGGTTTTAAAATGCAATCCCAACGATGTTTAGGTGACATTTTTTTATTAAAGGAAGACTATTGCTGGGATAAATGCTGGGATAAATGCTGGACAATGCTCTTTTTGGGGGGGAAATATATATTGGTTGGTTTACTCTATGTGCTGTAAAATTGCTATTATTTATGTTGCAAGAGTTATGCTATTGAACATTTCTGATATATCCTATATGTGTATCTGTGGTTTTCTGCATTGTGTTTTTGTTTCAAACCAAACTAATAAACTGTACCTCTCTGACTGTACATTTCTGGAAAGCATCATTTATCAAATTACAATGTTTTATCTTCTACTTCTGTATTTCAAAATGCTGATATTTTACTAAAGCATTTATTACAAAACAACTGTCTTGTTTTCATCAAATAAGTCAACATTTCAGAATAAAATACCTTTCTATGAAATATCCACACCTTGTGATCTACTGTTGTCACGTCAGACCAGTCTTCCAGCTGATGTGTAGAGAGAGGGGAGGTAGAGAGGTGGTGTGGGTCATATGGCCCTGTAGAGTCCAGGGCTAAATTTTAAGTTAATGCAAAAAGGAAGCTTTCTGATGTGTAAGCAATCAATTGGCCGGGGTCATTGGAGACATTTGGGATGGTCATTTTTGACCCCTGATTCCCCATTGACCTGTTGGCCTCACCATCATAAACTGCTGACCACTCCAGTGCTGCGGCGTTGGCCAGTGGAGCCGCCCAGACACACTCCCTGGGTGCTTCCCAAATGGTACCCTATTTCTTATATAGTGCACTTTTGATCAGAACCATTGTCAAAAGTAGTGCACTATATAGGGGATAGAGTGCCATTTGGGACACAAATATACTCCCTATTCTAGAGGATCCATTAATATTGCAAACTTAACCTCCGGGACCCGGGGTGAAGGAAGATGGCTGAGCAGAATCAATAACTGCCTGTTTAGTTTATAGGCTCTGGGATATGTGCTTATACCTACCATGTCCCCGTGTCAAGGTGATTTAGACCAGGGTCGGCCCCAGGTCGCTATCACACATTTGTAAAATATTACTTAACGTGTGATTTATCATATATATGCATGAGGATATTCATATTGGTCCGTGGGCACTTATCTTTACTGGCCTTCAGACTAATATATAGTACCAGTCTAAAGTTTGGACACACCTTCTCATTCAAGGGTTTTTTGTTTTTTTACTATTTTATACATTGTAGAATAATAGTGAAGACATCAAAACTATGAAATAACACATACTTGTAGTAACCAAAAAACTGTTAAACAAAACATATATTTTAAATGTGAGATTATTCAAAGTAGCCACCCATTGCCTTGATGTCAACTTTGCACACCATTGGCATTCTCTCAACCAACTTCACCAGATAGTCACCGAGAATGCATTTCAATTAACAGGTGTGCCTTGTTAAAAGTTCATTTGTGGAATTTCTTTCCTTCTTAATGCGTTTGAGCCAATCAGTTGTGCTGTGACAAGGAAGGGGTGGTATACAGAAGATAGACCTATTTGATAAAAGACCAAGTCCATATTATGGTAAGAACAGCTCAAATAAGCAAAGATAAATGACAGTCCATCCTTAATTTAACGGTTAAGACATGAAGGTCAGTCAATACGGAAAATGTCAAGAACTTTGAAAGTTTCTTCAAGTGCAGTCACAAAACCCATCAAGTGCTATGATGAAACTGGCTCTCATGAGGACCCCAACAGGAAAGGAAGACCCAGAGTTACCTCTGCTGCAGAGCATAAGTTCATTACAGTTACCATTCTCAGAAATTGCAGTCCAAATAAATGCTTCAGAGTTAAAGTAACAGACACATCTCAACATGAACAGTTCTGTCACCGCTTTCTTCTGTTGAAGGAGAGGCGGACCAAACGCAGCGTGGTTATTTTTGATACATCTTTAATCAAGATGAAAATAGAACAATATACAAAAACAAGAACCGTGAAAAACCGAGAACAGCCCTATCTGGTGTAACAAACACAAAGACAGGAACAATCACCCACAAAACCCAACACAAAACAGGCTACCTAAATATGGCTCCCAATCAGAGACAATGACTAACACCTGCCTCTGATTGAGAACCATATCAGGCCCAAACACAGAAACAGACAAACAAGACATCCAACATAGAATGCCCACTCAGATCACACCCTGACCAAACAAAACATAGAACATACAAAGCAAACTATGGTCAGGGTGTGACAAGTTCAGAGGAGACTGCGTGAATCAGGCCTTCATGGTCGAATTGCTGCATTGAAACCACTACCAAAGGACACCAATAAGAAGAAAATATTGCTTGGGCCAAGAAACATGAGCAATGGACATTAGACCGGTGGAAATCTGTCCTTTGGTCTGATGAGTCCCAATTTGAGATTTTTGGTTCCAACCGACATGTCTTTGTGAGACGCAGAGTAGATGAATGGATGATCTCCACATGTGTGGTTCCCACCGTGAAGCATGGAGGAGGAGGTGTGATGGTGTGGGGATGTTTTGCTGGTGACACAGTCAGTGATTTATTTAGAATTCAAGGCACACTTAACCAGCATGACTACCACAGCATTCTGCAGTGATACACCAACAGGACAATGACCCAACACACCTCCAGGCTGTGTAAGGGTTTATTTGACCAAGGAGGTTGAGGGAGTGCTGCATCAAATAACCTGGCCTCCCCAATCACCTGACCTCAACCCAATTGAGATGGTTTGGCCACAGAGTGCAGGAAAAGCAGTCAACAAGTGCTCAGCATTTGTGTGAACTCACATTCCAGGTGAAGATGGTTCAGAGAATGCCAAGAGTGTGCAAAGCTGTTATCAAGGACAAGGGTGGTTACTTAGAATCTCAAATATATTTTGATTTGTTTAACACTTTCTTGGTTACTACATGATTCCATATGTGTCATTTCATAGTTTTGATGTATTCACTATTATTCTACAATGTAGGAAAAAGTTGAAATAAAAACTCTTGAATGAGGTGATGTGTCTAAACTTTTGACTGGCACTACTTACTGTTTTTGGTTTGTACCTCATGTATTTGGTGTCTCATTTACAGTATGTAGACGTCAAAGTTCTTATTTAATCAGAATCACCTTCCTTTGACAAATACATTTTCATGTAAAGGAATTTGACACAGTGAAATGGTGCTGCCACAATAAACAGAATAGATATATAGATGTGGAATTTACACAACTCACACCCAGTATGTCCACGATGAACACCAGGCTAGAAACTACTGACTACACTATATCAAATTATTATTGACTACACTATATGAACACCATGCTAGAACCAGGTTAGAAACTACTGACTACCACTATATGAACACTAGGCTAGAAACTACTGACTACACTATTTGAACACCAGACTAGAACCAGACTATAAACTACACTATATAAGCACCAGGCTAGAAACTACTGACTACACTATATAAGCAGACTATAAACTACTGACTACACTATTTGAACACCATACTGGAACCAGACTATAAACTACTGACTACACTATATGAACACCAGGCTAGAAGCTACTGACTACACTATATGAAGACCATGCTAGAACCAGGCTAGAAACTATTGACTACACTATATGTTACGAATCCCTTTTGGCCCGACAGTCTAGGGGGGGATGGTAATGAGATCCGTAACATAACTCATGCAAATTATTATTGTGACAAAGGAAAAGTGTGAACGAAATAACCACGACAACAGAAATCTTCCGTCAAACTCTAGGTTTATTTATAAACACACGGTAATGGGGGGAGCAGGAAAAGGGGCTGAGCTGGACCCAAGGAAAGAAACAATAAGTATTCAAAAACACCCCTAAGCTAGACTAGCCTATTTTAACAACAGCTAACTAACTAACCAAAAATACAGTGGGTGGTCCGCCCAGTTCTAACTAGTGTATTTAACAAAGTTCACCTACGGGTAGTGTATGCCCATGGGCGACTTGTCTTGGTTTCCCCCTTTTCCCACCAGCAATCAAACACAAACACCATAACCAAAAACAATACTCACAGGTGATGACTATGCTATGAGGTGCTTAAACAAAAGAGAGGTTAAGACACAAAGCGAGCGTGAAACACAGAGACCTACAGACATGACATTTACAGAGAGATTGAGCTCTAGAACAAACAAATGATGGGGTTTTTAAACCATGGGGAAGGAACTGTGATAGGTTAGGAAATAGGAGGAGGTGTGTCTTCTGATTGATGATTGATTGTTGACTGATTGGGGAGTGATGATTTTCACCTGAGATGGGAGAAGGAGAGAAAAGAAACACACACACAGGATACACACACTCACAGGATAACTGTATCCGTAACACTATATAAGCACCAGGCTAAAAACAATTGACTACACTATATGAACACCATGCTAGAACCAGGTTAGAAACTACTGACTACCATTATATGAACACTAGGCTAGAAACTACTGACTACACTATTTGAACACCAGACTAGAACCAGACTATAAACTACTGACTACACTATCTAAGCACCAGGCTAGAAACTACTGACTACACTATATAAGCACCAGACTATAAACTACTGACTACACTATTTGAACACCATACTGGAACCAGACTATAAACTACTGACTACACTATATAAGCACCAGACTATAAACTACTGACTACACTATTTGAACACCATACTGGAACCAGACTATATACTACTGACTACACTATATGAATACCAGGTTAGGAACTACTGACTACACTATTTGTTCATTTTAATGCCATTTGTCCCTCCATTTCTATTATCTAGGTGTCTCGTAACAATATGGATATACTGGATTTAAGGAAGTTGATACATAATAAAATTGCCCTGATAATCACATTTTCAATCATCAAATCAAATGAAGCTTTATTTACGCAGCACATTTCAGACATGGAATGCAACGCAATGTGGTTTACAGGGAAAAAACAAATACAAATATGTATATGTACTACACAACAAACATAAGAGGATAAAAAAACAAAAGTAGAACAATAAAAACTGTAAGACTAAAAAGCACCCTTAAGGAAAAGCAAACGTAAAAAGGTGTGTTTTAAGATGTAATCATTGGTTGTACTAGAGAAGAGAGACTGGTGATTAGAATGGACAGGCCAAGGTTCAATAATGTAGAACTGGGGGAAGAAGAGGGGGACTATACAAGTGGAGAACAAGAAAACCCCCACAGAGAACAGCAACAATAGTGTCTTGTTGCTCTTTGGGTATAGCATGTTGAAAGTCAGAGGATTCCATTCATTGAAGAGGAGAGAGAGAGGGAAGGGATTGACTTTGAGAGTTCCCCGAGCTAAAAGTTCCCTTTATGTTTCAGTACTAGATCCTTTATGTTTCAGTACTAGAGCCTTTATGTTTCAGTACTAGATCCTTTATGTTTCAGTACTAGATCCTTTATGTTTCAGTACTAGATCCTTTATGTTTCAGTACTAGAGCCTTTATGTTTCAGTACTAGATCCTTTATATTTCAGTACTAGAGCCTTTATGTTTCAGTACTAGATCCTTTATGTTTCAGTACTAGAGCCTTTATGTTTCAGTACTAGAGCCTTTATGTTTCAGTACTAGATCCTTTATGTTTCAGTACTAGATCCTTTATATTTCAGTACTAGAGCCTTTATGTTTTGGTACTAGATCCTTTATGTTTCAGTACTAGAGCCTTTATGTTTCAGTACTAGATCCTTTATGTTTCAGTACTAGATCCTTTATATTTCAGTACTAGAGCCTTTATATTTCAGTACTAGAGCCTTTATATTTCAGTACTAGATCCTTTATGTTTCAGTACTAGATCCTTTATATTTCAGTACTAGATCCTTTATGTTTCAGTACTAGATCCTTTATGTTTCAGTACTAGAGCCTTTATGTTTCAGTACTAGATCCTTTATGTTTCAGTACTAGATCCTTTATGTTTCAGTACTAGATCCTTTATGTTTCAGTACTAGAGCCTTTATGTTTCAGTACTAGATCCTTTATATTTCAGTACTAGAGCCTTTATGTTTCAGTACTAGATCCTTTATATTTCAGTACTAGAGCCTTTATGTTTCAGTACTAGAGCCTTTATGTTTCAGTACTAGATCCTTTATGTTTCAGTACTAGATCCTTTATATTTCAGTACTAGAGCCTTTATGTTTCAGTACTAGATCCTTTATATTTCAGTACTAGAGCCTTTATGTTTCAGTACTAGAGCCTTTATGTTTCAGTACTAGATCCTTTATATTTCAGTACTAGAGCCCTCAAAGTAGATAGCTATCTTTTCACCAGCTGACTGGATGCATTGCATTGATGCTCGACCATAATGATTTGCAAACAACCAGGCGGGCTCAAAACGAGGTCTGTAGAGCGGGTCCTGAAACCTCTTCTCAGACATCACATCCCATACATCTCCCTGGAGGTTCCTGTGAAGTCCTGACCACTGTGTAGCCATAGTCAGTGGAAAATATCATTAATAAGGCTCATGCAGGCAGGGAATAAGCCTGGAAGTCACCCCTCAGATCAAAGCAATTGTTGACCCTTTCAGTGGAGGTCAAGTAGCTGTATTCGTGGAAGTGGTGAATGGCCACTTTGTGTGTGTGTGTGTGTGTGTGTGTGTGTGTGTGTGTGTGTGTGTGTGTGTGTGTGCGTGTGTGTGTGGAAGGTAGAAGGACAAGACCTGTTCAACAGCACGGTTGAGTGGCTTCACTTCCTTATAGTGCCTATTATTACTATCCTCTGTCTCTGTGTTCAGCCTGTGATTATACAACTGTTTCCAAAGCATATATTCACCACCTGTCTTGTACTCTGATCACTTACTCACTGCAAATCCCCCACAATCCTCAAGAAGGGACAAGCAACACCCTCACCCCTTTCAAAACCGGTCACTCTCCAAAAGGTCAATCAGATGCCATGCCACTTAATAGATGTCCAGTGTGTTTTGGAGAGGGAGTCAGATCTCCTCTGGTCTAGTGGATGGAAGGCCATGTCTCCTCTGGTCTGGTGGATGGATGTCTCACACTGATGTTCTATGGTCTAGATGAGATGGGGACTATTTCTATCTGAGGAGGAGACATGGTGCCTGATTAGCTTCCAGCCTATTCATTTCCATTTAAGAGAGGAGAGAGGACAAAAGGAGAGAGGAGGAATGGAGAGAGGAGGAAAGGAGAGAGGGAATATATGTCAGCCAGTGGATGAAGCCGAACACATAGAACCTGACACTGTGGATCTGACACAGAGACTGACACAGGGGACTGACACAGGGGACTGGCACAGGGGACCTGACACAATGGACATGACACCAGGGACTGACACAGGGGACATGGCACAGGGGACTGACACAGAGGACCTGACACAGGGGCATGTTTCAAGAAATTCAAAACACAGTCACTTCTAGTGCCGGTTATATAAACATGAGCAATTTCAATTGACTAGATTATTCATTCAAAACGACTTCCTTTGTGTGTTTATTTGATCATGTATTTTGAGGTATTAAAGATTCATCCTCACATCACCAGCGACCCAAACAAAATCCTGACACTCTGCTTACATTGAATAAGTATTTTCTCCAGTGATTAGTGACCAAATCTGAGACAATGTCCACTTCCTGTGAACTGGTGGGAGACTAGACGTCGGTTTATTCCCACATCTCTAGGTCAAGAAAAAGACAGGCAAAATATCTCACATCTAGCCCCCAGGGCCTGAAATATAGCAGAGATCACCTCCCCAACTCTCATTATTTAATATTCTCTGAGAGGCTTTTTGGGGGTCAGAGATTTATGATGATATTCAATAAGACCCATGTCACATACAGCCTTGGAGCACTGGATTTTCAGTGTGTGTGTGTGTGTGTGTGTGTTTAGTGTGTGAGGAGATCATCATCTCTAGAGAGGGGAACACTGGATTGAGAAAAATAGACGGAATGGATTTGTACCACACACGCTGAATCTCATTCATATTATTTATATCAGTCTTTCTCCCTCCCTCTCTCTCTCACACACACACACGCACGCACTCGCACACACACACCACACACACAAGCCTAATGATAATGTTCATATACAGGACCATCATGAGAAACCATCATGTTCAGAAAATTTGCTTCACCATTAAACAGTTTGTGATGTCAAGAGAGACAAGACAATCAAAGCTAATTTATCACTACTACTTAAAGTTTTAGCCATGTCTTTTTGTCTTCCATTCTGTCTGCCATGGTCGTACGTTGGAAAAGAAGTCATGCCGAGGGCAAATGTCCCCCTAAAGACAATACATCACTCTGACATTCTGTGATTTAAGGGATGATAAAAATCTGACATTGATAAAGACAAAAAACTAAATATATGAATACTACTATTGCCCACAACTTTAACTGTCACTCCAGATGTCCAAAGACAGACAATTGCAATGACAATGACACAAAATAGTAAACAGAATGTAAACTGACATTAAGCTCAGGCATTGATCAATGGTCGCATTTGCAACATGCATATTTTGGCTAGCTACACTATATGACCATAAGTAGTATGTGGACACCTGCTCGTCAAACATCTCATTCCAAAACCATGGGAATTAACATGGAGTTGGTGCCCCCTTTGCTGCTATAACAGTTGCCATGCTTCCTGGAAGGCTTTCCACTAGATGTTGGAACATTGCAGCGGGGACTTGCTTCCATTCAGCCACAAGAGCATTAGTGAGCTTGGGCACTGATGTTGGGCAATTAGGCCTGGCTCACATTCGGTGTTCCAATTCATCCCAAAAGTGTTCGGTAGAGTTGAGCTCAGGGCTTTGAGCAAGCCAGTCATTTTTGTATGGACCTCACTTTGTGCACGGGGACATTGTCATGCTGAAACAGGAAATGACCTTCCAAAAACTGTTGCCACAAAGTTGGGAGCACAGAATTGTCTAGAATGTCATTGTATGCTGTAACATTAAGATTTCCATTCAATGGAACTAAGGGGCCTTGCCTGAACCATGAAAACAGCCCCAGACCATTATACCTCCTCCACCAAACTTTACAGTTGGCACTATGCATTGGGGCAGGTAGCTTTCTCCTGGCATCCGCCAAACCCACAATTTTCAGAGAGCGTTTCCAATTGCTCCAGAGTCCAATGGCGGTTAGCTTTACACCCCTCCAGCTGATGTTTGGCATTGCACATGGTGATCTTAGGCTTGTGTGCAGCTGTTCGGCCATGGAAACCCATTTCATGACGCTTCCGACGAACAAGTATTGTGCTGACGTTGCTTCCAGAGGCAGTTTGGAACTCAGTAGTGAGTGCTGCAAGTGAGGACAGACGATTTTTATGCGCTACCTGCTTCAGCAGTCTGCGGTCCCGTTCTGTGAGCTTGTGTGGCCTACCACTTCGTGGCTAAGTCATAGTTGCTCCTAGACATTTCCACTTCACAATAACCGTGCTTACCAGGGCAGCTCTAGCAGGGCAAAAATTTGATGAACTGACTATAATGGTGCCATGTTGAAAGTCACTGAGCTCTTCAGTATAGACAATCTACTGCCAATGTTTGTCAATGGATATTGCATCGCAGCGGGGGTGGCTGAAATAGCAGAATCCACTAATTTGAAGGGGTGTCCACATACCTTTGTATATATAGTGTACCTAGGCCCCTTAAGAAGTATCTTAAAACTGCATCAGTCCACTGTAACACACTGACTATGGGTAATTCAACAGTAATGGAATTTCACTGAGACTCAGATTGTTCACTTAAAATGTATGTCAAACAAAACCCGATTTCAAAGCTTAACAAACCATACATCAAATCAAATGTTATTGGTCACAGACACATGGTTAGCAGATGTTAATTCGAGTGTAGCGAAATGCTTGTGCTTCTAGTTCTGACAGTGCAGCAATATCTACCAAGTAATCTAATAATTCCACAACAACTACCTAATACACACAAATCTAAAGGGGTGAATGAGAATATCTACATATAAATATGGATGAGCGACAACTCTATTCACAAGGACTACTTTTAACAATTTACACTGAACATTTTATTAAAACACATTTACTGGAAGAACTGTACAGACGCAAAGTTTGTTAACCGAATTTCGGTTAAATGTTTTATGCGTCTGTTATGTATTTGCTCCGAGATTTAAAGATGTCTGCAGAAAGAATGGGCGTCAGCTATGACATGACACATTGACTTTGGCATTTTGGGGGGGGGTTATTGAACTACAGTAAGTGAAGGGGATTTACAACTGGTAACGGTATTGCGGTAACAGAATATTATCATGGGTTCCTGATCTGTACTATACATAAATACATTATTATAGATATACTGCAAATGTCATTCTCTTCTTGGGGATGTATCCTAAATAGGTACACAAAGGTAAAAATATGCAATTTCCTCCTTTGCATATTTGGTTATTATTCTACACACTGGCTATTATTTTAATAAGCTCTGCCCCCAAACAAGACCAAATTTGGTTGGTCAGGACCAGACCAAATCTGAACCAATCATAGATGTCTATGTTTCACAAGTTTGGACATCAAAGTACAGCGCAGCAGTGCACAGTATTTTACAGTAGAGTATAGTACAGTACAGTATAGCACAATAGAGTACAGTACAGTACAGTACAGCACAATAGAGTATAGTACAGTACAGCACAATAGAGTACAGTATAGTATAGCACAATAGAGTACAGTACAGCACAATAGAGTACAGTACAGTGCAGCACAGTAGAGTACAGTACAGCACAGTAGAGTACAGTAGAGTTCAGTAAGGTACAGTACAGCACATAACAGTAGAGTACAGTACATTATAATTTAGTACAGTACAGTTAATTAGAGAACAGTACAGTAGAGTACAACAGAGTACAGTACAGCACAGCACATAACAGTAGAGTACAGTATGCTATAATTTTGTATAGTACAGTAGAGTTCAGTAGAGCATTGTTCAGTACAGTACAGTAAAACATAGTAGAGTATAGTGCAGTACAGTAGAGTATAGTAGAGCACAGATCACTACAATACATTATAGTGTGCTCTACTGTTTACTGTACTGAACACTACTGTACTGAATTATATTGAACTGTACTGTACAAACTTGTGAACCCAACTGTGGTGTGTGGCTACTATGATTTCCCATTGGAGCCAATGGGAAACGTTACCGATTTGGTCATTTCAAAGCACAAGGCAATGTTTCTTAAACTTACAGAAGGCTTCAAAACTACATCTAAGTGTTGATATCAGTTGGCAGGGGTCTTTACTTCAACATTAATGTGCTTTGATGTATTTCTAATACCTTGTAAGACATTTTCTGCTAGATGTTGTCTAAGACCCCTTTTCCATCTGCTTGACCAGAAATCAAAGCCTTTGCTCATGCCTAATTTGTAGGATGGAAAATGGTTAAAAAAATTATATGCCTTAATTTCTCAAACATATTGACTCTTAGCTTTCATTTGACGCCCAATTTGACATGCTCCTATGACCTTCACATGTTGGTGCTCATGGGTCCTTTTACATGGAAATGATCCTAGTACCAACGGGTTAAACAGAAAGAACTCCTCCAGAGACAACAGGTAACCATCTATACCATGGAGACAAGACACACTGCAATCAGAGACCTTTCACACTCCCAGGGATCAATCAGCAGCTAGTCAGGACGGCCTGATGACCATAATGCTGTGCAGAGTCCAGGCCATTATCTGACACAGTGAGTCAGGCTGAGGTATTAGCGCACGTCGTTCCACACATAACCAGGCCTGCTGTGATCAATACACAACTAAAAGAACAGGTAATATGATATTGATGGGCTCCCGATGATAAGGGGATAAGGAGAAAGGTTGGTGTGTGTGTGTGTGTTTAACTTAATGTGTCTTTTAACAATGTAAATGTATCTTCACACAGGATGACATTCCAATGCATTTCTAACTGCCACTTGCTCAGTTCCATCTTGCCTGAGTTGATCAAGCTGACGTATTGGTGTGTTCAGACTAATGGAAATCAATGAGACAGAGAGCGTGCTGTTAATAAGAGCATTGCATTTCCACTTACTCAAGCTAAACCAGACTGAAGAGTAGCCACACCCCCATCTGATTAATGGGATAGCTCATCAGGATTGCTGAATACAGTCATTACAATGCATATGATGGAAGTCAACAATAACAGTACATGACTCACAATAGATTCTCTACTGTGGACCTTTACTACAATAGATTTTAATGTAATTACAAGCCTGGTGATGAGTTATTACATTTCATAATATGACATCTAATAACATGACAATAACATGAGCAACATATGCTTGCCTTATTTGGAAAGGAAACTAGAAGTTTTCTAAAGCAGAAAGAGACTGGCCATTCAGCCAGGGTGGCATTAAGCCCAATTTGGAGACCAAATATAATGTGACACTCAGCAAGACATAGACTACATTTAGGAACTTATTATAAAGTGACACAGACAATCTATGAGGGAGAGTGGAGCCAGGGCCCCTCCCTCCCATGCTGTAGGTCTAACCTGTCACCTCACAGAATGGATGCTGATTTAACGACAGAGATGTCACTCCCTGTAGGGGCAGGGGTGAGGGCTTCTTTGCCCACCCACTAAGAGCCTCATTTTCACTGGCACAGTTTGTGTGGTTTGTGTGTGGGTAGGGGCTGAATGAAAGACAGAGATGTCACTCCCTCTAGGGGCAGGGGTAAGGCTTCTCTGCCCACCCACTAAGACGGTTTCACTGGCGCTGCTTAGCTCTTACACTATATTCTGATGAGCCTGCCAAGGGTCTGTGTCTGTGATGTCTGTAGGCTTGCCGTGTGTTCTCCTCCGTAACCACTGTATCAATCCCAAGGGTCTGGTTGGTAATTACTGGGAAGCCTCACCAGTCAAATTCCTGCACTCTGTCATCTCTCCAATCACTGGAATGGCTTTTGGCCACACTTCTGCTCTACACGACTGGGATAAGTCCATAATCTGTTCCATGCTTTTTTATTAAAACCCAAGCCACATTGGTATTAATGCTTCATGAAGGATTGCCTATAACAGAATGTGATCCCTACCATATGGGGCATGACGACCAGTCCCAGCATACCATCCAGCAGGAGAGGAACTGGAAAAGACAGTTGCGACCGACCCTTTCCTTTTAATACCAGAGTTTGATTTGAAAGAAGCCATTGAAAAGGTAAAATGTGTCATTGAAAAGGTAAAATTAGTAAGACATTTAGTTCTTGCGAGGATGGACATGTTGATACTACTACAGGTTTTCATATTTTAACATCATTTTCACAACCTCACCAATAAGAGACTCACAGATGCCCTCTCAATATTATTTCAATTTTAACACAGAGACTTATACGGTCCACCTTTAATGAGCCACCTGGATGGATAACCTGAGGAGATGTCCTCAGGGCAGGAGATTAATGATGTTTGGGCTGGTGTGATACATCAACATGAGCTACAGTGAAACTTAATGACTCCCCTAACCAACTCCCTGAGGAGCTACTGGGGGTGACAGGCAAAGGAGATCTACACTAAATACTGAGAAAAACCCTCCATAGCGTTGCTCAAGTGGATGACAGATTATGCTAGAAATACTGAATATCGATAGGTTAAGGGATCGTCAGAGCATTATGTATTTAACCCTTTGTCAGCATCAACACAGTATTTTGGTCCAGGTACCACCTCATGTGTGTCTATGCTTGCCTCAGCTTAGTAGCTTAGTAGCTAAGCACTATTTTTCTTATGCAAATTAATGCACTGAAAACACAAATATATAATTATAATTGGTGATTAATGTTAAAAAATAATATTTTCAAACATGTTACATACTTAAGCTACCATATCAAATCTGCTCATAAACAGTGTAATAATTCCACATCCTGTTATTTAATGACATTATTGTACGTAGACTAACTCACCTTGTCCCATTTCATTAGATCCTTCTTGTGTTCCAGAACTAAATGGACTCATTGTTCAGCAGAACACAAGCAGCAAAGAGAAATGAAAGCTTCTGTTTCATATGTTCTCCCAAATATAATTGAACAAATGTGTGTTCCCTCTTATTTGGAACTTCAAAGGCTTGTTTTACTGAGAAAATGAAAAAACTGTGGGGTCAAACTCGGAGAGAGACGTTTCTGTCTGTCAAGGCCGATCTGTGGAGAACAAACCTACACATTCTTTGTTCGGATTCTGAATGCATCTCAGATAGAAACAGGCTGGACCTTTGATGTTCCTGAAATACTACACTGGTCTTTCCACAGTAAAGATGACAAATGGAAAGAAAGCTCTCTGGGCAATGTCATACTAACAGACAGTCACTGCATTTCAAGCTGGAGTTTTATTTTGAGTGGATAAAAAGTGAGAATTGAGTAAAGTTGATGCTGTTTATACAGGTATAAAACAATGCATCATGCAAGCAAGCACACACAGGCATGCTCGCTAACACACACGCTCACAAGCACACACAGGCATGCTCGCTAACACACATGCTCACAAGCACACACAGGCATGCTCGCTAACACACACGCCACATGGTCACAAGCACACACAGGCATGCTCGCTAACACACATGCTCACAAGCACACACAGGCATGCTCGCTAACACACACGCTCACAAGCACACACAGGCATGCTCGCTAACACACATGCTCACAAGCACACACAGGCATGCTCGCTAACACACATGCTCACAAGCACACACAGGCATGCTCGCTAACACACACGCCACATGGTCACAAGCACACACAGGCATGCTCGCTAACACACATGCTCACAAGCACACACAGGCATGCTCGCTAACACACATGCTCACAAGCACACACAGGCATGCTCGCTAACACACATGCTCACAAGCACACACAGGCATGCTCGCTAACACACACGCTCACATGGTCACACAGGCATGCTCGCTAACACACATGCTCACAAGCACACACAGGCATGCTCGCTAACACACATGCTCACAAGCACACACAGGCATGCTCGCTAACACACACGCTCACATGGTCACACAGGCATGCTCGCTAACACACATGCTCACAAGCACACACAGGCATGCTCGCTAACACACACGCTCACATGGTCACAAGCACACACAGGCCTGCTCGCTAACACACACGCTCACATGGTCACACAGGCATGCTCGCTAACACACATGCTCACAAGCACACACAGGCATGCTCGCTAACACACACGCTCACATGGTCACAAGCACACACAGGCATGCTCACTCTCACGCATGCTCACATGGTCACAAGCACACACAGGCATGCTCGCTAACACACACGCTCACATGGTCACAAGCACACACAGGCATGCTCGTTAACACACACGCTCACATGGTCACAAGCACACACAGGCATGCTCGCTAACACACATGCTCACAAGCACACACAGGCATGCTCGCTAACACACACGCTCACATGGTCACATAGGCATGCTCGCTAACACACATGCTCACAAGCACACACAGGCATGCTCGCTAACACACACGCTCACATGGTCACAAGCACACACAGGCCTGCTCACTAACACACACGCTCACAAGCACACACAGGCATGCTCGCTAACACACATGCTCACAAGCACACACAGGCATGCTCGCTAACACACACGCTCACATGGTCACAAGCACACACAGGCCTGCTCGCTAACACACATGCTTACAAGCACACACAGGCATGCTCGCTCTCACGCATGCTCACATGGTCACAAGCACACACAGGCATGCTCGCTAACACACACGCTCACAAGCACACACAGGCATGCTCGCTAACACACACGCTCACATGGTCACAAGCACACACAGGCATGCTCGCTAACACACACACTCACATGGTCACAAGCACACACAGTCATGCTCGCAAACACACATGCTCACATGGTCACAAGCACACACAGGCATGCTCGCTAACACACACGCTCACATGGTCACAAGCACACACAGTCATGCTCGCAAACACACATGCTCACATGGTCACAAGCACACACGTTCGTCTGCTCGCACACACACGCGCACACACACCCGCGCACACACACACACACACACGCACACACACACACTGAAACCTATAATTACACCAGCTAAAGTCTCAGCATTGATGTGCTGACTGCTGACATCATGCAGTGTAATGTAACTGCTCTCACCCTCTGCGCTGGTTTCATCAGCACCTTATTAAGACTATTTCAGACCTCAGTCAGAGTAATACCAGGTCAATTGGACCTGATGGACAACAGACAGAGAGCATAGTTCTACTAAAGCTCCCAGCTGGACTAGGCATTAAAGAACAGCAGTTGGACAGGTGGTAGGAATACTCGAGAGAAGTGCACACATAGTAGCCTACCTCTACAGTACTTTAAACTTGTTCCACTTTGGAAACACACACCCATACGTGCACCACCATGCTCATTGGCCAATGCTTGTAAAATGCTATATTTTCTGGTTGTTACATTTTGTCACCATTCGTTCATTAGGCTCTGCATTCGGCAAATGTATGTTTTTCTCATATAAAATGATCATGATTGCTTCGATTTGATCTCTTCAGCATCACTGTATTACCATTTTGCACAACTGATTTGATTCTTGACAATAGTTCCATTGTTGGTATGTGAATTCTAGCTCTTTGTTCCACCTGTAACCCAACACCTGAGAATGTTAAGAAGTCCTGCTCTCCCTCCAGTTTCCAAATGGCACATAACTGTAAAACAACTTTGCTTCTCTCTCCTCTGTTTGGGAATATGGAGTGACAGATAACGATATTACTCAAATAACCAAGATAAAAACTGCCTTAAACAATTGTTCAAAAATCAACGGATATAATACAGTTTCAGATTATACTTTCCGTGAAATCCTTTCACTGGAGGGTCGGGTGAGAACAACTCTGATAATAGTGTTACCATTTTTATTATTTTTATTTATTTCACCTTTATTTAACCAGGTAGGCAAGTTGAGAACAAGTTCTCATTTACAATTGCGACCTGGCCAAGATAAAGCAAAGTAGTTTGACACATACAATGACACAGAGTTACACATGGAGTAAAACAAACATACAGTCAATAATACAGTATAAACAAGTCTATATACGATGTGAGCAAATGAGGTGAGATAAGGGAGGTAAAGGCAAAAAAAGGCCATGGTGGCAAAGTAAATACAATATAGCAAGTAAAACACTGGAATGGTAGATTTGCAATGGAGGAATGTGCAAAGTAGAAATAAAAATAATGGGGTGCAAAGGAGCAAAATAAATTAATTAATTAAATACAGTAGGGAAAGAGGTAGTTGTTTGGGCTAAATTATGGCTGGGCTATGTACAGGTGCAGTAATCTGTGAGCTGCTCTGACAGTTGGTGCTTAAAGCTAGTGAGGGAGATAAGTGTTTCCAGTTTCAGAGATTTTTGTAGTTCGTTCCAGTCATTGGCAGCAGAGAACTGGAAGGAGAGGCGGCCAAAGAAAGAATTGGTTTTGGGGGTGACTAGAGAGATATACCTGCTGGAGCGTGTGCTACAGGTGGGAGATGCTATGGTGACCAGCGAGCTGAGATAAGGGGGGACTTTACCTAGCAGGGTCTTGTAGATGACATGGAGCCAGTGGGTTTGGCGATGAGTATGAAGCGAGGGCCAGCCAACAAGAGCGTACAGGTCGCAATGGTGGGTAGTATATGGGACTTTGGTGACAAAACGGATTGCACTGTGATAGACTGCATCCAAATTGTTGAGTAGGGTATTGGGGGCTATTTTGTAAATGACATCGCCAAAGTTGAGGATTGGTAGGATGGTCAGTTTTACAAGGGTATGTTTGGCAGCATGAGTGAAGGATGCTTTGTTGCAAAATAGGAAGCCAATTCTAGAATTAATTTTGGATTGGAGATGTTTGATATGGGTCTGGAAGGAGAGTTTACAGTCTAACCAGACACCTAAGTATTTGTAGTTGTCCACGTATTCTAAGTCAGAGCCGTCCTGAGTAGTGATGTTGGACAGGCGGGCAGGTGCAGGTAGTGATCGGTTGAAGAGCATGCATTTAGTTTTACTTGTATTTAAGAGCAATTGGAGGTCACGGAAGGAGAGTGGTATGGCATTGAAGCTTGCCTGGAGGGTTGTTAACACAGTGTCCAAAGAAGGGCCAGAAGTATACAGAATGGTGTCATCTGCGTAGAGGTGGATCAGAGACTCACCAGCAGCAAGAGCGACCTCATTGATGTATACAGAGAAGAGAGTCGGTCCAAGAATTGAACCCTGTGGCACCCCCATAGAGACTGCCAGAGGTCCGGACAGCAGACCCTCCGATTTGACACACTGAACTCTATCAGAGAAGTAGTTGGTGAACCAGGAGAGGCAATCATTTGAGAAACCAAGGCTGTCGAGTCTGACGATGAGGATGTGGTGATTGACAGAGTCGAAAGCCTTGGCCAGATCAATGAATACGGCTGCACAGTAATGTTTCTTATCGATGGCGGTTAAGATATCGTTTAGGACCTTGAGCGTGGCTGAGGTGCACCCATGACCAGCTTTGAAACCGGATTGCATAGCAGAGAAGGTATGGTGAGATTCGAAATGGTCGGTAATCTGTTTGTTGACTTGGCTTTCGAAGACCTTAGAAAGGCATGGTAGGATAGATATAGATCTGTAGCAGTTTGGGACAAGAGTGTCCCCCCCTTTGAAGAGGGGGATGACCGCAGCTGCTTTCCAATCTTTGGGAATCTCAGAAGACACGAAAGAGAGGTTGAACAGGCTAGTAATAGGGGTGGCAACAATTTCGGCAGATAATTTTAGAAAGAAAGGGTCCAGATTGTCTAGCCCAGCTAATTTGTAGGGGTCCAGATTTTGCAGCTCTTTCAGAACATCAGCTGAACGGATTTGGGAGAAGGAGAAATGGGGAAGGCTTGGGCGAGTTGCTGTGGGTGTGCAGTGCTGTTGACCGGGGTAGGGGTAGCCAGGTGGAAAGCATGGCCAGCCGTAGAAAAATGCTTAATGAAATTCTCAATTATGGTGGATTTATCAGTAGTGACAGTGTTTCCTATCTTCAGTGCAGTGGGCAGCTGGAAGGAGGTGTTCTTATTCTCCATGGACTTTACAGTGTCCCAGAACTTTTTTGAGTGCTGCAGGAAGCAAATTTCTGCTTGAAAAAGCTAGCCTTGGCTTTTCTAACTGCCTGTGTATAATGGTTTCTAGCTTCCCTGAACAGCTGCATATCACGGGGGCTGTTCGATGCTAATGCAGAACGCTATAGGATGTTTTCGTGTTGGTTAAGGGCAGTCAGGTCTGGGGAGAACCAAGGGCTATATCTGTTCCTGGTTCTAAATTTCTTGAATGGGGCATGTTTATTTAAGATGGTTAGATCCAGGCATCCTCTACTGACGGGATGAGATCAATATCCTTCCAGGATACCCCGGCCAGGTCGATTAGAAAGGTCTGCTCGCTGAAGTGTTTCAGGGAGCGTTTGAGAGAGAGAGAGAAGAACAGCAGAGAGTGAGTGTTAGAGAGTAGAGAGTGTTACAGTCCCAGTGACAATATGGACCTGGCTTTGGGCGAGTCAGAGTCAGGTGTAACATGGCTGCCCTCTAGACAACTGAAATACATAAACTGGTTTGATTAATAGTTCAGGAGGGTCAAGTGTCAGGGGTTAGCAGACCCCACCGGCCCTCCCTGGTGTGGACTCTCAGACGAAGGGTCGGCCAATCACAGAGCAGTTCATCAGTGACTCTGTTTGGAAACTTGTGCCTTACCTGCTCCACTCAGAATGAGTAATGAAAGCAAATGTCACAAGTGGCATTCCAAAACATCCAATAGGTGAAAAATGTGATTTCTAAATTAACACAAATGATCAATTGTAGGGGCCGAGTAAACATTGATTTTCCATTATGTTGAAAATAAAATCCAAGTAAATTAGCATACTGTATTCATTATGAATAAACCATGCAATAAAAAAAGTAGATTTCACATGATACATTTTTGGTGCGATCAATGGAATCACAAACCCTGTTAGGAAATGCCTGATGAAATTTGAATTTGTAATGTGATAATTGAATAGGCCTACCGAAATGACAAATCCGTACTTTACTCTCGTATGTCAGCCTACACACCTTTGTATGGAATTTTAATGTTGATCATTACTTTAAAGTTGTCAAAGAATAACTATATTTACCATTTATTCAGTGTAAGGCTAAGCTAAAAACAGAAAACATAGTCCAACCTATGAAAACCAACACCAGTCAGGATCTGATCCAAAAACACAACACACAGCGAAAAGGATTAGAGTAAAGAACTTGACTGACGATAACCTGAATGCGGTTTCCAGTTCCACCTTTTGATAACCATTCAGCTGTGTAACACACTGTATCATGTTCCAGCTCTGGCTTAGTGTATCAAAGCAGCTCCCAGCATCTGGTGAAGGGTGGAGCTGTCATAGCTGTCTCATCAAATACACACACCAACGACTGACAGGTAGGTTGGATCATTTTAGGCCTCAGAATAGGGACAATACCGTAGCCTAAGGCACTGCGGCTATCCCCTCTTTGTAATGGAAACATCTAGAACGTCAACGCTACGGAACAGAACAGACAGGCCATGCCAAATAATGCTTTGATATTCTACTTGTAGAATGCACCTGTGCATCATTGGCAGTTCGTCATTGTTCCTGCCGGTTTTACGTGTTTGCACAGCTGCCTGACTTGACTGTTCTTTGGAAGGTGTTTGAACGTTGTTGTATCTGAAAGGTAAAGGTTAAGTCTAGCCAAAATATTAGGGTGGATAGATTTACAGTATAAAGTTAGAGTAAAATCTCAAACTGAGTAACTCAAAGGTGGAGAGGCATAGCCTTTACATATTTTGTTTGCCCATAGTCCATACGGATTTGCCTGCTTGTAAAATCACACCTCTTTGTCTTTACATGCAAAAGACAGGTCAGTGATTAAGATACAGTATATTTACCTTGTAATAAATATGTTTTGGATAGGTCTTAATTGGCCTCCTCTATGATAGTGTAATGTAATGTTGGGCTATTACTGAGTATACTGTACTAGTGTATTTACTTTCTTTTTAGTGTCACATAAACACCGGATAGGTGTTTTACGGTGTCAGCCATTGTAATAAGGGGCCTGGAGCAAATTAAGGTTAAGAGCCTTGCTCAAGGGTACATCAACATATTTTTTACTGTTGGCTCGGTATTCGAACCAGTGCACTATCGGTTACTGGCCCAACGCTCTTACGGTTAGGCTGCCTTGTCTTAACGAACAAGGGGAAATCCAAAACGAGGCTCTCTCAATGCAGATGAGAATATTAGCCTCTTAGACTATAAAGTATTATTCACCCCCACCACCAAAACGAACACTTTAACCGTAAACAGCGCTGCAAAAACAACAAGGCTACTGTACCATTTCGAACTGCTTCTTGTCTATCATCCACCCACAAGGGCCGCGTGCGGTGGACGGGTGAACACCCGCGAAATTCACTGAACTAACTCCTGAGGCAAACGGAACCAGGTAATCTCAATGGCTTTTCTAACAAACAATAACAGTAGGCCCCATTTGCTTTGTATCTATTACCGGCATTTTATCTGACATCGTTTGTTATTCTGACCTTAGAGAAAATAGGTTTGCCTTACCTGGCTTTTAGCTTGCAAGGTGGTTCGTGGCAGATAGTCTGGCAGGAAGCAGAGGGTCGCCATAGTAGTTAGCTAATTTAGCTAGCCCAAAAAATGTAACGTTGCCAATGTTTATTGTTCCACTAAAATATTACCTCTTGCGTCTGGTGATATTTTAATTAGAAATTGTGCACCAATAATTTAATTTTAAAAGCCTGTTATATGAATTGAAGTGCCATTTAAAATAGACCACGTGTACAATTCAATCAATTAGATTAACATGAATAAGGGCTTGATAAAATGCCCAAATTCAGGATTTTGACATGCCCTCTGTCAACACTGTCTCTTCTAGAAAGATTTTAACCCATTTAATCCCAACATTTCTCCCAAATTACACCACCATTGTAAAACCCTAGTTATTTTGTTGCTTTGACAAAGTCATTTCTGAAGATCATTATTTATTTAATGTGATTAGTGATTAATTTACGTCAGTCCCTCATTTTAAGGTCAACTCAAGTTTCATGAACTGAACACTCTTGAAACTAGTACTTTTAAAGTATTTTTAAAAAGAAACATTGAACATCTAATAGTTAAATCATAGAGTAGCAGCAGGTGTACGTACTGGTTCTATTCTATGTCAAATGTTGGGTATTTTGTGGTGGAAAACTGAGCGGGATGAGCATAACAACCTGTTACCCATAGACAGGCTAGAAATGTTTTAACAATTATAATTTTTTAAAGCTTGCATTCAATTGACAATCCTGTTATGATCAACCCTGTTACAGTCAACCCTGTTATGGTCAACCGTGTTACTTTATTTGGCACTTACTGTAGTTTTACTATTTTTGTATTTATCCACTTGAGATGGGAAAACATGTTTTTTATGAAGTTTAACATTTTCTCTTTATGACAATGTTAAAATGAGGTAAAATCAAAAGTTTGTTTTGCCCAAGTTACACTTCTCAAAAGGCAGTGAATTGATGGAATGACCCATTTACTAACTCACACAGGTAGAATATATGACACGTGTGTTTTCTATTAAATTTATTTCAGCAACTTAGACCTTAGAACTGGATAAACACTTGGAAAATGGCATACAGCAGGCAAGCTAAGGACTTTGTTGCCATTTCTGATTTACATCCAAATACAACACATCCGGTGAGTCATGTGATATGATACAATTGTTACAGTAACCTAACTTGTGGGTGGATACAACTGTCTTGAAAAAAATGATTCAACCAATTTGATATCTTGAAGTGAAATAAACTGTTAAGACTACAACAATCATGTTGAATTGTGACTGTTGTATTGATTAGGCTAAGTTGGTTTGAAGCATACAAAATGTTGAAATATCTATTCTGTTTTTCAGAGAGTGGCTGGAGTCATCATTGGAAAAACTGATGTCAAAAGCTTTCCAGACAGGAAAAGTTGAGGATTCAATTTCATTATATTTCCCCCATCATTTAATATTGGTGCATACTGGCATCAAATAGTCTAAATACAACGTCCAAGTATTCATGTAGTATCACTGGTATCAAATGCCTTTGTCCTCCCAAAACATAGACTTATCCCCAAGGCATGCCTACGCTGTAGCCGACTGTGCTCAAGTTTATGGCTTGCTCACTAGAACGCTCTACTGGCAGTTTTCTGAACTGATCTCTGGCATTTCAGGTATTGGTTTTGACAGATTCACTTTCGGCTTCACAATCAAGGACTCGCCAGACTATTTCATTAATGTATCCTTGTGGGGCAACGATGGGTACATCAATGGACTCTCTAACAGCTTCCGCATAGGAGACTGTGGTAAGATTATGCATCAATTAAATTCTATGAAGATGTAAAATAATACATCATGTAGAAACAATGTGTTCGTCTTTTTGATAATTACACTAATTTATCTGTATTTTACCCCCTTCAGTTATTATAGAAAATCCTTTAGTTGCTACCAAAGATCCTGAGAAAGAGGATAGATTCTGCCCCTCAACTCCCAGGTGCAGTGTACTGAGTGGTTAGTTCTCTTTTTGAACATGACTATACTCTAGTAATACAAGTAACAAAACCAATTTCTCTGTTTCAGCTTCTACAGGTTGCTGGTGAGTGAAGCTCACTCCCAGCTATCAATAGGCTCTGACATAGAGATGATGAACAGGCTGCTGCCTCTGCTCCACCTGCCTGTGAAGGACTCCCGGGACTTCTACTCTTTGGGAGACATCGTGGCCAACGGACAGAGCCTGGACAGGACCATCATTAACATACTCGCCGCCGTTCGGTCGGTAAGATCTGAGAGTGCATAGAGTAAAGTAGGTCTTGAGGAGGGTAGTATCCGGTACACTAGTGTGACTTTAGACTATCATTATATAGTTGTATCTATTAATATAGGAGCCACAAACTAGGCCCTATTTTCACATGTCCAGTGGCATAAGTACCATATGTATTGGAAAAGCTAAAAGCATTTCCAAATCACTATTTCTGCCCTCCAGATTGCAGAGCCAAAGTTTTTCACCACGGCGGACGGACGCAAAGGGCAGAGGCTAGAAGTGAAGCTCTTTGATGATTCTGTCACATCTTTTCCCTTAGTATGGTAGGAATTGTACCACTGTACCCCACATGTCTTCAATATCCCCATCCTCTCCCCTGAGTTAACATAACCTTTGTATCACACAGCTGGGACAGAGAGGCCATTCAGCTAGTTCAGACTCTGATACCAAGAGAAACAGGTTGGTATACAGTGGACTCTAATTCTTTTTGAAATGGAAAAGTGAGATTTTGTGTTTGTTTTAAAATGTCATTGACTGAATAAGACTTTTTTGTGTACTTTAAGTGCTCTTTATCTCGGATGCCAGGATTGGTTTTGACAGCTTCCGGAACTGCATGACAGCTACAGTCAATTCTAAAACCATAATCACTGTCAACCCGGGTAAGGATATCACTTTATTTGGATTGATCACATCTGTTTACAACACATTCTCCATTGAGACACAGTAGACAATTGTTTTCAAATAGAATATTTTAATTTTCCAGTACCTTATGCTGTAATTAATGTGATTCTGTTTTGAGATACATAAGATACAAAGGAAGCTAGCCTTCTGTTCAGCTATGCCAAAGAGGTCTCTGAGTCTGGTGTGTTGCTTGAGGATGACAGGCCTGGAGATGTGCCTGGTAGGTAACAACCATGACTGTAGTATTATCATACGCGCGTAGTATTATCATACAATTGAGACTTTGCACATTTTTTAAATTTAACTAGGCAAGTCAGTTAAGAATAAATTCTTATTTACAATGACGGCCTACCCCGGCCAAACCTGGACCAATTGTGCGCTGCCCTATGGGACTCCCAATCACGGCCGGATATGATGCAGCCTGGAATTGAACCAGGGACTGTAGAGACACCTCTTGCACTGAGATGCAGTGCATTAGACAGCTGTGCCACTCAGGAACCCAAATCAAGAGAAGAAGAGGCAAAGCAAGAAGTTTAACTCCACCCAAAATCTGTTAATGAAAATAAGACCGTGAAGTGAGGAATTTTCAATGAAAGAATGTCAAATTTGGTCAACAAAAACTGGAATTGCTAATTTGCTACGTAAGGTTTATTTGATCTAATAGAAATTTGGTAATGGTTAGGTTGGTACGAATGCACACTGATATAGGTGGACGCGCGTGGAATTTCGACAACTTCTGAAAGAAACGACTTTATATTGGAGTGTTGCCTGTTGTTCACATGCGTGTCTGCCCTCTCATTGGCTAGAATGGCTCCACCTGATCTCACTTCCTATCACCTGCCTTCCATCTTTGAGGACATGTGTTTCCATTGTTAGAGCGGTAGGGTTGCAAAATTCTAGGAACGTCCAATAAATTCCCTGGTTTTCCCAAAATCCCGGTTGGATCAATCGCAGATATCAGGAGGGAATAAGCAGAAGGGCCGGTATCCTCCATCCGGGATTTCTGGAAAACCATGGAATTTATTGAAAGTTCCCCGAATTTTGCATATAGAACAGTCACTCGACTATCATGTCAATATAATTTTTCTTATTATTATACCTTTATTTCAACAAGGAACAGACTGAGACCAAGGTATCTTTCACAGCTGGGCCCTGTGTATACATGTTTACACATACAGTTGAGGTACAATGATTAAGAAACTACACAAGACAAACAAATCGATCACAGATAACACAAAAAAAATACAGCAACAGATTACATTTACACACATGTTATTCCCCTAACAGCACAAGAACTTGCATTACCCGAAACAGTTACAAGCAATACAAAAATAAAAATCCTCCAATAAATATTTAAAATGGGCAAGGGGGACAAGAGTCTCAATAATAGGTCATCTTTGGTTAGGTCTACATGTATGATTCTCTGTTATTGATGCCACTGTTCTCCTCTCTCCAGTGGATTCTATCAGTGATGTGTATACAGTGAGCCAGCTCAAACTCAAAGCCCAGGAGAACCCGGAGGTGTTCTGTGGAATCACCTACAGCTTCATCTCCAAACTAGATCTAGACGCCTCTGTCTCCAAAGTCATCAGAAGCAGGTGGTAAGTTTAAACAGTGGATACACTTTGACACATGATTATTGAATTCACCATTTCTCAACAAATCCCACATTTTCTGACTACACATTTCATCTCATTGAAACGTAACTACATTAGCACCGTTTCTTTTTCCTGATTTACATATTGGTGCTGGTCTCCTCCCTGCTCAGTTCCAAGTGCAGGTACCAGGTGAATGAGGAGATTCAGAGCTGCTCCAACACAGCCTGCCCTGGGGGAGACCAGCCTCTGACTGTGACCACAGGGTTTGATCTTCTGGTGGATGTGACAGACCACACAGGAACCCTGCAGTCCTGCTCCCTGAACGGCACTGTCGCAGAGAAGACTCTGGGATGCAATGTGAGGGGAAATACAATATATAATAAGTGGGCTTATGCTGGATTTGTGCAGTTGCCCTAATGTGCAACCATGGTTGACAGCTCTGCCCTCTTTTGTTGCAGCCCGAAGAGTTTGTGAGTTTAACAGAGGATGAGCGAACGGCGATGAAATGGAAAATTCTCTTAGAAAGATGCAAAGTATATATCAAGGTGTGTAAAATCCTTATGTCATTGGTACTGATTAGCTTTGAAAAAGTTTTGAATGAACCTGTCAGTGGCAGACTTGTCAAGTATTTTTCTCAGAATTTTGAGGTGAGGAACATAAAAAAAATGTCATTCTACTGTATCTTTCAGATCACTCCCTCTCCCAAAAGCAGAAGTGGAATGAGAGGCAATGTCCTGCAGTGTTCCCTCGCTGATCCAGGAGAAGTGAAGCAGAACATGTCCGCCCTGCAGTAATCACGTTCACCAGTTGTGTGGTTGGGTCCAAGTGTGGCGAGTCCTTCAGTAGCTTTCTCATATTAGGTGAATAATGGTTGAAATGCACTTTTGACATGGCTTGTGGGTTCTGTAGCTAGGCCTAGATAGAATGTACACATTTTTCATATTTATTTACCTTTATTTATTTGGTATTGTATATGTGCTGTAATGTACTTTATTTATGTGTGTAGTGACAAATAAATATATATTTATGGAATAAAAATCTTTTTGAAACCATTGCATTATTCTCTAATGAGCATGGAGGCCTATCCAGTTTACTGTGCAGATACAGTTGAAGTCGGAAGTTTACATACACTTAGGTTGGAGTCATTAAAACTCATTTTTCAACCACTCCACTAATTTCTTGTTAACAAACTATAGTTTTGGCAAGTTGGTTAGGACATCTACTTTGTACATGACACAAGTAATTTTTCCAACAATTATTTACAGACAGATTATTTCACTTATAATTCACTGTATCACAATTCCAGTGGGTCAGAAGTTTACATACACTAAGTTGACTGTGCCTTTAAACAGCTTGGAAAAGTCAAGTTTTAATTGACATCATTTGAGTCAATTGGAGGTGTACCTGTGGATGTATTTCAAGGCCTACCTTCAAACAGTGCCTCTTTGCTTGACATGGGAAAATCAAAAGAAATCAGCTAAGACCTCAGAAAGACAATTGTAGACCTTCACAAGTCCGGTTCATCCATGGGAGCAATTTCCAAACGCCTGAAGGTACCACGTTCATCTGTACAAACAATAGTACGCAAGTATAAACACCATGGGACCACGTAGCCGTCATACCGCTCAGGAAGGAGATGCGTTCTGTCTCAGAGATGAACGTACTTTGGTGCGAAAAGTACCATTCAATCCCAGAAAAACAGCAAAGAACCTTATGAAGATGCTGGAGGAAACAGGTACAAAAGTATCTATATCCACAGTAAAACAAGTCCTATATCGACATAACCTGAAAGGCCGCTCAGCAAAGAAGAAGCCACTGCTCCAATACCCCCATAAAAAAACCAAGACTACGGTTTGCAACTGCACATGGGGACAAATATTGTCCTTTTTGGAGAAATGTCCCCTGGTCTGATGAAACAAAAATATAATGGTTTGGCCATAATGACCATTGTTATGTTTGCTGGAAAAATGGGGAGGCTTGCAAGCCAAAGAACACCATCCCATCCGTGAAGCACAGGGGTGGCAGCATCATGTTGTGGGGGTGCTTTGCTGCAGGCGTGACTGGTGCACTTCACAAAATAGATGGTATCATGAGGCGGGAAAATTTGTGGATATATTGAAGAAACATTTCAAAACATCAGTCAGGAAGTTAAAGCTTGGTCGCAAATGGGTCTTCCAAATTGACAATGACCCCAAGCATACTTCCAAAGTTATGGCAAAATGGGTTAAGGACAACAAAGTCAAGGTATTGGAGTGGCCATCACAAAGCCCTGACCTCAGTCCTATAGAAAATTTGTGGGCAGAATTGAAAAAGTGTATGGGAGCAAGGAGGCCTACAAACCTGACTCAGTTACACCAGCTCTGTCAGGAGGAATGGGCCATAATTCACCCAACTTGTTGTGGGAAACTTGTAGAAGGCTACCTGAAACTTTTGACCTAAGTTAAACAATTTAGAGGTAATGCTACCAAATACTCATTGAGTGCATGTAAACTTGAACCACGGGGATAGTGATAAAATAAATAAAAGGTGAAATAAATCATTCTCTACTTTTTTGACATTTCACATTCTTAAAATAAAGTGGTGATCCTAACTGATCTAAAACATAGACTTTTTACTAGGATTAGATGTCCGGAATTGTGAAAACTGAGTTTAAATGTAGTTGGCTAAGGTGTATGTGAACTTCCGACTTCAACTGTATATACGAAATAACGATGAGACAAGATTCTGGAAAACAGTCATGTTTGATGTGAAGCACATTTATGTGACTAAAAATGATTATACACTACTAATCTATCTTGGACAGATGCACATAACATAAAAAGGTAGTAGCATTAACCGAGGATCTTGTGCAATTATGCAAGATATTAGTTCTGCGTGTCCAAGATGAATACATTACAGTCAGGTGCCTATCAGACTAGCTCTTGCGAATCCAAGGGGCCATTCTGGCCTTGTGTTCCCACACCAAGCGTTGACAACCGTGCGACCAGCCTACGAAAGTCCTGACGCTCTACCCACATATAAAAACATGTTACTTGCGATACGGTTTACAAACGTTTTGGAACATTACTTTCATATCAAAAATAAATATTTTGGGGGTGACAAGGCATCGCTCTTCTTGTTTATGGAAGAGAGTGAGATCACCTGTTCTAATTAGATATATAGCGTCCCCGAATACATGTGTGTAATGGAAGAAAGACGTCAGAAAAGTGTTGTAACTGAAAAATAATATTGGCTGCAACTGTGGTAAAACAGTGTACAGTAAGTGGATATTTTGCATTTGTGAAATTATTTTTATGTGATATGTAAGTAGCGGGCCTTGTGTTTATATAACCGCGATTGAGAATCAAATCACGTATAGATGGAGTATCCGGCTGTTTTGGCTGCCAGAGACAGTTTACCTCTCTGAACAATATCTTGTGGACAGATGCACAACACACGGTAGTAGCATCTGACGAAGGACTGTGGGATGCTACGACTAACGAGGAACTTATTCTAGTATGCTTATTTTTCATCACTGATCATTTGGTTAAATCACGATTTAGCAGGCGCTCGCGTCTTTCGAATTTCGGAAGGGGTTGGTACATTTCGACCACTTGTCCGAAACTGGTTGAGTTTCCGTTTAGAGAGGTGGATACTTCCTAGTGTCCTTGGTACATTTTATAACTACATATTCCCCCAGAATTTCATCGAGCATATGATGTTACTTTTTAATTGTGGGTGTCTGAGATTACCTCTGAACATAGGGGTTGGGTTCCTGCCAACAACATTGCAGATGCATGCCAAATTTTAGAACGCCTGGACAGGTATTTAACATATCAGCTAACCAAATCATATGCCACAGCAATCTGATTCCCGACTGCACAGTCAATGACGTGACACTTAACCATTGGTTGATGCAATGCAACGCCTGCCCTTCTAGTCGGCATGAACTCAACCAACAAAAGGACACAGAGTTTCTAAACCCAGAGGAGCAACATCGTGAGAATTCCATGAACGCTTGCAGACAGACCAAGCAGAACTGGCCGGGGTTTGAGAGGTGAAAAAAATATTCTCTAGTTGTAAATTTTCTCAAATTCTAAAGGCACAACCTAAATTCGAGCCAATGTTTTATGTATTCTAATATGTTATTACTCCAACCCCGTGAAAGTGACAAACTGACGCGATTTTTAATGTTCGTTCAATAACGAAATGAGTGACTGATTTGACGGCCGCACATGCGCAGTTTTGGCGCGAGATGCCCGTTAAACCCGATGACATGTTTCTGGCACGAGTTTAGCTTGACAACGTTGCCATGAAATGACCTACTCGTGTGATAAGGGATTTCTACTGGAGAAGCAGTTTCTGCCTATCTTGATCCTGTACTGTATTGGATAAGGATATTGGACGTTAAAAGGAGTAGCTAGCTACAGTATGTGATGTCATTATTCGTTATCAAGGTCCAATTTTTTTCGTCTTTTGATTCAAATAATTTAATAACAGTTTAATTGTTTGTTAATAAAAAATAAATACATGCCCTACCCACCATGCAATAAAAGATTGTCAGTATTCAATTAATTATAAGGTCATATTTGCTACCAAAATTCTGATCTGAATTAATGTATGCGCAGAACATTTTATATTGATTAAAATATATAGGATTGTTAAAGGCATCAAATTGATGTAATACATTTTTCAAAACACAAAGCCCATTGGTCAAAATGGCATAAGAGTTTATTTTTGGCGTCTGTGATTGGTGCATTGACACACACCCTCGATAAACCTCATGTCCCAGTACAGTCACCAGTCAACCACAGATGAAAGAGGGAACCTTATAATAAGTAATCTTTGGTACGTAGCCTACAGTCCCACCCAAACATGGCTGATTCAGAGACAGCCGAGGAATCTTCTTCAGGAATTTTGCAAGAAATGTTCACGTCCCCGTTGAATTTGAGTCTGCTTGGCCTCTGCATATTTATTTTACTCAGAATCTTCTGCGGAGACAAGCCTGCAGATATGGGCGAGATTGAGGAACCTCTACCTAAACTCAAGAACAGAGATTTCACTTTAGCGGAGCTGCAACCGTACGATGGGCTTCAAAATCGAAGAATTCTCATGGCTGTCAATTCAAAGGTGTTTGATGTAACCACAGGAAAGAAATTATACGGGCCAGGTAAAAGAAGTTGTAGGCTATTTACATTGGTTATTTCTGCTCAAAGCAATGGTTGGCGCAACTGTAGCCAAGTGGCTTGCCCAGTAAACTTAATACATACGTGTCTTACTTTGTGTCTATTGAGTATGTGTATAACTAGGACGACCATTCTAAAACGCCACACCCCCTTCTTCTTCATAAATCATTGCCCGCGATCGAATTTCACAACATGCGAGCTGCAGCCTCGAGAGTCCGCTGACGGGCGTAGTTCTTCTTGACGTCGTTATTCCGGGTAATCAGAACCGGAACAACGGAGCCCTCTGGCGGAGCTGCGGCTACACAGGCTGCAACTGGAGTGTTCAACCGAGTTGGCATGTTCTAACCTCTCACGGAGTTGATTAATCATGCCCTACGCTATTACGCAAGCCCTCACGAGGAACACCCTCACTGAAAATATGTAGAAGTTGCATATATTCTCAGTCTGTATAATAGGGTAAACTATTTATCTTATTGATGTTCCTCGCTTTTGAGGTGTGCCTCAGTTCTCTTCATGTCAATTCAGAACAAATAGCTTGAGGTGTAATGTTCAATTCAGCCAGACCAGATAGTTGCACAACGTAAGGCTTGTTGAGGCCTATTGAAGAGCAATAATAGGCCTACTGGCTGACTCTCATTCCAAGAATTCTTAAATTTCAGTCTCAACATCGAGAATAGAGGGCTTGTTGTTGGGCTATTTTTGAAGCCTTTTTGAAGCCATCTGATCTTAGAATAGAGCAAGGTATGTCTGTTGGAGGGTGGAAGTTTAACTTTATTTTCACCAAATTTAAGAAACAGTGCATAATTGTTTTATTAATGGGGCAATTTGCAATTGCTACCTCAAATGTTGGACTTTTAAATGCATTATATAAATCCATTGATTGAGATAAGTTTGGTTCTTGAAGAATATAATTGATAAATGCCTCATGTGCTTAATTGTACCCATCAGAACCCCAAATAGAAGCTTGTTTTACTCCAATGTTTGTAGACAAAGTAAGTAAACATGGTTAAAACAGTTTTATATAGTTTTAACATCATGGATGGTCAGTATTTGCATCCATAGCTCTGTCTATGAATTTGAGTGGGGTTACATTTCTCCAGCCTCATCCTTCTAATTTTTACCAAAACGGGCTGTGTGGGCGTATGCTTTTGTTTCCAACGGCTGATTGCCACGTTAAATGGTAGTCATCGTAGTCATCAGCAAATGTATAAACCTTGACAAATAGTTTGTCTATTCACAATCACATTTTAAATTAATATCTTTGTCTGTGTTGTTCTCCAGTGGGTCCATATGGATTGTTGGCTGGTAAAGATGCCTCCAGGGGCCTGGCCACTTTCTGTCTGGAGAAGGAGGCCCTGAAAGACACCCACGATGACCTCTCGGACCTCAATGCCATGCAACAGGAGAGCCTCAACGAATGGGAGACCCAGTTCACCCGTGAGTTAATGGATGAGTTGGTAGAAGTAGATACTGTATTTTCAACTTCTACCTCAAGCGAAATGGACCTCTTGCAGTCAACATCACATGCACACACTCCACTCAACAGAATGTAGTGCAAACTGTTGATGCACCTCGTGGGGTGTCTGTTTCTGCTTCAGCCAACACCTCTTTGGTCTGTTGTTTTAATTGACTATGATAGAAGAGTTAGCTACAGCACATTCAGTATGGCACCATACCTGGGCATAATGTCGTAAACAATACTTCGCATCAAATGAACACCTTCAATCAATTACATTGAGTAGTGCTGTGAATTGAAACCCAGACATGGGAGGCAGTCTTTGTAGGCTAAGGCTAGTAATTACAATGTCCTAGAGCTCAGCTGTGGTGTCGTGTGTAGCGAATGTCTCTCAGGAACTCAATGTTCTTTTCTTCTACTTCCTGCCTTTTACAGAAAAGTATGACTATGTTGGCAAACTTCTGAAACCTGGAGAGGAACCCTCTGAGTACACTGATGACGAGGACGTCAAGGACAAAAATAAGGACTAGAACTCACAAGTGCACACAGGAAATTCAGATGCTTTAATTATTTTGGATAATGTGATGCATATTGGCTTGTGCTGCGGCCATTGAGCGAAATACTTTCTGCTGGATGGCTTTTGAATTATATCAATGTCATGGACCATCACCTCTTATGCTATGTTCATATGCCACAGACCTTAAAGCCGCAATCAGCAGTTGAAACAATAACAAAGCATTATCAAGCCCCTGTTTAGGTAAAAAAAAAAAAAAATGGATGCAGCAACTGACCATCCATGATATAAATGTATAGTTTTAACTATGTTTTTAGGCTAAAAGGGGTTTGTTTACATTTACTTTGTTTACACACATTGGCGTAAAATAAGCTTATATGTTGGGTTCTAATGGGGTGCGACATTTTAACTATTGAACTAAACTCGTGAGGCATTTGTTATATTTGTCAAAAAATAAGGGGTTAATATCATTCAATTATAAGTCCAAAAGTGGATGTTGCAACTGCAGATTGCCCCTTTAATTTACCAAAATGCACCAGGTTTTTATGTTCAGGTTACAATAACTTTTGAATACCGTAGTGTTTTTGTAAAAGCAGTATACAGGTAGTATACACCTTTCTTGTATTTCTCTACATGTTTATTTTTTGTATATGATGATGTTTAGTATGTGATCTTGCCGGATTGTTTCTATATTTTATTGTTCATTTAAAAAAAAAACATCTTGGGCTACCTATCAAACAATCTTTTGTGTATAAAACCAGTAGGTGACAGTAATACCACGGAGGGGAACCACCAGGCCACCTAATGATGGCTGCCGGTGTGGCCATAAGGTGGGGGTAAGATGGTGGACTGGAAAAAAAGGAGAAAATTGGAACATGTTTTGAGTGAATATGGATTGGTGGATCACACAGAACATTTGGAAGAGCTACAGAAGCTAATTGAACGTGACCAGAGTGGGGATGAATTAACTGTGGTGGCAGGTGCGGTGAAGACCACAGAGTTTGAGCCTCATCATGATGATAAAGATGATTCTAGCCCAGTGGGGATGAGATTTTTGGAGAGAATGGATCCTTGCCTTCTGGCAGATCCATATGTGATGTCAGGTTGTGTGGAGAAGAGGTTTGGGAATGTTAGGTCGGTGAAAGTGACTTGAAGTGGAATCATTTCAATTTTTTTGTGTTTCTGTCATCCAGAGGGAGTATGCACTCCGCATCACACGACTGAGGACAAGAACTGTGACTTACTCTCCTCTCTGGAGCAGGGCACCGCTGAAAGGAGAGAGAACTGGAATGCCGTTAAGTGTTGAGGAGGATCAAATGAAGTTAACGATTCTCAGTGTCTATGACGCCCGCCATTTGGTGTGACACAGACCCGTTGGAGAGTGGTGAAACTGAGAAGACACTGTCTGCACTACTGAGTTTTTATGCAGAGTTTTTACCAAATAAAGTCAAGTAATGATGTCCGTTATCCAATGAGAGCTTTTGTCCCAAACCCATTACAATGTTGTAGGTGTCAAGGTTATAGTCATGTTGTAGGAGGGAGATTCCTAGATGTGAGAAGTGTGCAGGAAGAAATGAGACAGGAATGTGTAGTTTCTGTGGACAAAGTTGTGTATAAACTGTAGGGGTAACCATGGTGCTGGTGAGCGAAAGGCAGGTTGAGGTTGCCAGGATCAGAGTAGTACAGAAGGTGTCATATGCTGAGGCAGTGAAGAGAGTAGTAGAGGAAGATGGGTCTAAGGTGAGGGATCCTAAGAGAATCCCTGTGAGTAGGCCAATAGAGATTGATAGGAATAACATGCTTCTGTAAGGTTGGTTTTTTTAGCGTCCATTGCCATTGCTGTCAACTTTACCGCAGGAATGGATCATGGATCACAGAGGATAGATGCTGCGGTGGCAGTTGCAGAGATGTACTTGGGTGTACGAGATTTTACTGAAGAAGAGTTACAAGGTGTTTTGAACGATAGTGTCCCGTTCTTCCAGGCTGCTGGCCTTGTGTCGGATCAGCCAAAGTAGTGGAATAGTGGTGTAGGGTTAGTTGGTAGGACAGTTTTTTTTTCACAAAGTGTAATGAATTCATACTACAGACTAGTAGACTGATGCACAGCCAATACAATAGGTGGCTGCATGCATCTATAACATTTGTTTGCGGACCACCATAATACCAAAAAAGAAGAAGGCAGAGGTTGGATGGTGCGTTGAGTAAAGTTTATGGAAATTAGTGTAAAACTGTAGCATTGAAGAATGGCGCAAAACGGGTTAAAGTTGTTCATAAAGATAAGACTGTTTGATAATACCTCATTCTTGTTGGAGTCGTTTTTCATAGATAAAAATGTGATTTTGGGAGATCCATTTGTGGTCAAGGAGAGAGTGGAGGGTGTATTGGGAAAGGTGGAGTCAATCAAACTGACCAGGAGTGGTATGGTATTGATTTATTGTATATCACAAGAACAAAAATAAACTGTGTCTCTGGGAGTTATCAGAGTATGATGTAGAAAGCTTAGATATTTTGAACAGGGTGTCATCTCTGGCATTGTGGTGGGAATTAGGGTTAAAATCTAAAGCACCACGTTCCACATACCAGGAGTAGTGGATGCAAGTCCATTGAACCTTATGGTGAATAGAAGAAACAGTGGCGACCTGTAATTTTTTTGCCTGTTTTGCATGTTATTTTGGCATTAATACGTGTCACAAATAATTTTTCAAACAATGTAAAATACATATATTGAGTTAATAAAGCCGCATACAAGCTTTCTTAAGGTAGCTCCAAAATACAGGTGTTTCAGCCTCGCACAGTGCTTTCTGTGGTGGAGGGGCAGCCAGCGGAAAATACTGAGTGTAGGGGTTGGTAATCTTCTCTAGTTGCGCTGTGATTGGCTTAGTGTCCCCATGAGTGACAGAACACTATGTCACAGCAACATTTACAGGGAGAGCTAGAAAGTTCAAGTGCTGCCATATAAACCCAGCAAAAAAGAAACATCCCTTTTTCAGGACCCTGTTTTTCAAAGATAATTTGTAAAAATCTAAATAACTTCACAGATCTTCATTGTAAAGGGTTTAAACACTGTTTCCCATGCTTGTTCAATGAACCATAAACAATTAATGAACATGCACCTGTGGAACGGTTGTTAAGACACTAACAGCTTACAGACAGTAGGCAATTAAGGTCACAGTTATGAACATTTAGAACACTAAAGAGACCTTTCTACTGACTCTGAAAAACACCAAAAGGAAGATGCCCAGGGTTCCTGCTCATCTGCGTGAACATGCCTTAGGCATGCTGCAAGGAGGCATGAGGACTGCAGACGTGGCCAGGGCAATAAATTGCAATGTCCATACTGTGAGACGCCTAAGACAGCGCTACAAGGAGATAGGACAGACAGCTGATCGTTCTCGCAGTGGCAGACCACGTGTAACAACACCTGCACAGGATCGGTACATCCGAACATCTCACCTGATGGACAGGTACAGGATGGCAACAACAATAGCCCGAGTTACACCAGGAATGCACAATCCTTCCATCAGTGCTCCGACTGTCCGCAATATGCTGAGAGAGGCTGGACTGAGGGCTTATAGGCTTGTTGTAAGGCAGGTCCTTACCAGACATCACCGGCAACAACGTCGCCTATGGGCACAAACCCACCGTCGCTGGACCAGACAGTACGGGCAAAGAGTGCTCTTCACTGACGAGTCACGGTTTTGTGTCACCAGAGGGGATAGTCGGATTCACGTTTATCGTCGAAGGAATGCGTTACACCAAGGCCTGTACTCTGGAGCGGGATCAATTTGGAGGTGGAGGGTCCGTCATGGTCTGGGGGCGGTGTGTTACAGCATCATCGGACTGAGCTTGTTGTCATTGCAGGCAATCTCAACTCTGTGCGTTACAGGGAAGACATCCTCCTCCCTCATGTGGTACCCTTTCTGCAGGCTCATCCTGACATGACCCTCCAGCATGACAATGCCACCAGCCATACTTCTCGTTCTGTGCGTGATTTCCTGCAAGACAGGAATGTCAATGTTCTGCCATGGCCAGCAAAGAGCCCGGATCTCAATCCCATTGAGCACGCCTGGGACCTGTTGGATCGGAGGGGAGGTCAGGATGGGACCTGTTGAATAAAGGGGAGGTCAAAATCAAAAGTAACAGTCAGGATCTGGTGTGGCCACCAGCTGCATTAAGTACTGCAGTGCATCTCCTCCTCATGGACTGCACCAGATTTGCCAGTTCTTGCTGGAAGATGTTACCCCACTCTTCCACCAAGGCACCTGCAAGTTCCCGGATATTTCTGGGGGGTATGGCCTTGATTTTATTTATATTAGAAGTGCACATCCAAGAAGGCTCAAGGTCATAAATAAAATTACTTTACATTATATCTACCGTAGCTTTCATTGGACTGGTCATGTCAACATTATACTTTCAAAATCTTAGCTAGCAAGCTAGACAAGCAGTCATCATCATGAATCACGTTGACAATCTACTAGAAAAACCTTTTTAATCCTTGTCATATGAAGAGAAATGATAGACCAAACGTATCGGTGCTCATTGGCCATTGGATCTAAACATTACACAACAAGTTGGAAATCACAAATTCAACAATGAGTGGTTTGAAAGGAATCAGTGGCCAACGGCAAGCGTTGCAAAGCAATCACTATTTTGCTTCCCCTGTTATTCGGTGGAGAGTGTGTGTAGTCCAAGTCTGGGGTTTAAGGGTCTCTTTTCCAAGCTTAAAAGGATAAACATTCACACTCAACACTATGGGCCAGAAAAGGTTGAATACATTGGCCATGCTGTCAATCCAGCATGACTTCTGCCACGTACAAAACAACTGGAAAGTCAGAACTGGGAAATCTCAAACGTATCGGTGCTCATTGGCCATTGGATCTAAACATTACACAACAAGTTGGAAATCACAAATTCAACAATGAGTGGTTTGAAAGGAATCAGTGGCCAACGGCAAGCGTTGCAAAGCAATCACTATTTTGCTTCCCCTGTTATTCGGTGGAGAGTGTGTGTAGTCCAAGTCTGGGGTTTAAGGGTCTCTTTTCCAAGCTTAAAAGGATAAACATTCACACTCAACACTATGGGCCAGAAAAGGTTGAATACATTGGCCATGCTGTCAATCCAGCATGACTTCTGCCACGTACAAAACAACTGGAAAGTCAGAACTGGGAAATCTCAGACTTCAGTGAGTACAAGACAACTGGGAACTCATTAAAAAAACTATCTCCAGCTGGGAAAATACATTTTCAACGGTCATCCAACTCAGAATTCCACGTCGGGAACACGGGCCTCTTTCTAGAGCTCCGACCTGAAGATCACTAACGTCATGATTTGACCTTGTTTTTTCACAGAGTTCACAGTTGTCTTGAAAGCACCATAAATCCAGAGAATGCCAAACTTTGATGACAAAGTTTCATGACAACATTTTTTCCATAAGAAGGAATGCTGCGACACCTTCCTGTTCAAGTGAGCACAGCACAACGGTGAGTCCAAAAATGTCTTGTATGCTGCTGCATAAATTATGTAATGTTCAAGGTAGATTTGTATACTGTAGCTAAGAAAGTAATACTAAGTGTATGTTGTGTTGTAAGCTTTTAGTAGCCCATGTGCCTCACCCTAATAATTTGGTCCCTTTCCCTCTCATAACTTAGCCTACTGTTCTGACTTGGCGGTGCACATATAGCCTATAGCCTTTTTTGGAGAAATGTCATCATTGAATATTGTAAGAGCTTTCATTGTCTGCTTATCTGCCCCCTTTATTTATCCTACGGTTCTGACTTGGTGTACAGGGAGAATGCTGTAAGAACGGCTCATGTTATGAATTATGTCGCTGTACATTTCAAAAGTGATGAACAAATAGTTATATTGACTATGTCAGTCTTAGCTTGCTCATTAGTGTCTTATTCAAAATTACGGTTTGCCTCTTATGTGCTCATCGTTCCCTTATGCCATAGTTTATACATCTCAATTGTCAATAGAAACCACATTTGTTTAAGCAAGTCAGCCATATTAGCTATGTTTTTTTAAAGGCAGTAAATGAGGCTGAATAAACTGTTTCGCTGTCAGACAAGGTACCCCTGATAGCCAGGTGTAGCGGTGGTAAGGATTCACTCCATAGTGCTGAAAAGAAAGCTCTGCTATTGGGACAGCTTTATGTTGGCACCTTTTGTCACCGTTATAGTGCAATTAATGTATTGTTTAGTGTTGTGTTGTGTAGTAGCTTTGCTGGCATGCATCCCCAAAAATCTTTTGGTAGTTTGCCCCACCAAGATTTACATGCTAAAATTGCCACTGGGAAGGAAATATGAAAGCCTATCGGTGCTATTGCTAATTTATGAAGATTCTCTTCCTAAACATGTAAAGCTGGGGTATATGAGATACGTGGTAAGAGCTTATGTGAACAGACAGTTGCAGTCTCGTAAATGTAAAAAGTGGCAAGTGTGTGCAGATGGAATAAATATGTTGTGGAAGAGTCAGTGGATACACTGTGCTGCAATTGTGATGGAAACCACGTTCCCGAGTTCCAGGAGTGCCATGTAAGGGTGAAGGTAGTCGAAGTAGCAAGAATCCGGGCTGTCCCCCTGGTCTCCTATGCATAGGCAGTGTGAATTGTGGAAGCAAGTGCAAACAGTGGTGTAAAGTATTTAAGTAAAAATACTTTAAAATACTGCCTAAGTAGTTTTTTCGGGTGTCTGTCATTTACTATTTATATTTTTGACAACTTTTAGTTTTAGTCCACCACATTCCTAAAGAAAATAATGTACTTTTTACTCCATACATTGTCCCTGACACCCAAAAGTACTTCAAATGCTTAGTAGAACAGGGCAATTGGCCAATTCACACACTTATCGAGAGAACATCCCTACTGCTTCTGATCTGCTCGACTCACTAAATACTAATGTTTCGTTTGTAAATCATGTCTGAGTGTTGGAGTGTGCCCTGGCTATTTGTAAAAAAAAAAAAATCAAGAAGGCATATGAAATTATTTATACTTTTAATACTGAGGTATATTTCAAACCAAATACTTTTAGACAGTTAGACACTTAGTATTTTACTGGGTGATTTTCACTTTTACAGGAGTAATTTTCTATAAAGGTATCTTTACTTTTACTCAATTATGACAATTGGGTACCTTTTCAACCACTGCGTGCAAATGCCTTTAAGTTCCTCAGTTTTCACCCCACATGGAAGGTTATTGCACCTATAACGTATTGTAATGAAACAGCAGGGAGCAGGTCTCGAGACCGAGGTCCGGTGCGCAATCGATTGTGCCGCAAAAACATGCTCGTGCGACAGGGTCGATTTCGGCGGTTATAAACCCAGGGTCGTTACATTTCTCCCTCCTTTGAAAGAGCACGTCCTCGCGCTAGCTTTCGGCTCTGCGTCGTACAGGGACGCGCTCACCGGCCAGGCACACGCACTGTCGTGGATGCAAGGTCCGATCACTTCTGACACCAATGTAATGAAACAGGCAGGGAGCAGGTCACGAGCCCTCGACCTTCTAGCCCGAGGTCCGGCGCGCTATCGACAGTGCAGCAAAATCATTCTCGTGCGGTAGATTCGATTTCCACCCAGGGTCGTTACAGCATGTTTGCGGACTGCCATAATACCATAGAAGAAGAAGAAAAAAACAACCGCCACCACAGTAGAACATATTTGCCACCACCAGTGACTGAAGAACCTAGCCGGTACCCCCAAAAATATTTGAATCCGGAACTTATTGTACAGTACTTGTTGTATTGGGGATCTATTTGACGCCCTTAAGTATTTCCGGAAATAACACATGCAAGGGTAATCTTTACATAACGTTTGTCATTAAAATACTGCACATCTTGGAGGTAAGATAATATATTTTCATTTGTGCTATTTGGACACGATTTGTGTGACTGTCATCTGGACCATGCCACCAAATGGTTTAAACTAAATTGGCGACTAGCAAGCATAGCTAACTTTTCTGTGGTCCATCGCGCGACAGCAATCCGAGTTGTCTCTGCGCTCTTGTGCGTTAAATTGTACATTATTTGCTTTAATATACTTTAGAAACTCATCAATGTAAAGATTTTACTACTCTCGTTGACGCGCAATATCCAACGCGTGCGCATGGACAAGAGCTAAAAAAGCTAGCTAGGCTAACGTCTGGCGAGTTGTTGACATTATAAATACCTGTTTGCTAACGTTAAGTAACAGTGATAAAAAGTTATTGTTCGCTAGCATTATTTTTCTTCAATGCCTCTAATATTTTATGCTGTTCACCGCTCGTTTTACAGTGACAACATACCTGCACTCAAGCATGAATGTGAACCAGGGGACAGTGGGTAGCGACCCGTTGATTCTGGCTACCGCTGGATATGACCACACAGTGCGGTTCTGGCAGGCCCACAGCGGCATCTGCACCTGGACAGTCCAGCACCAAGACTCGGTATCCTTACCTTCACTTGCTTCACACGAATTTATCAAGACTTTCTTGCAGATTAAGCCTTCATTTCGTTTCTAGACCAGCTGTTGTAACAACTTAGAAAGTGCTCAAAGTCTCCAACTCCTGGAGAAATTTTTGTGAACATCCCAGTGAGCACAATACTTTTAAAATATGTATTTTGCTCATAGGGATGATGTTTCACAATGACTATAGCTAGCTACCTTTTAATATGTATGTTGTTGCACAATGATTATAGCTAGCAACCATTAATTATATTCTTAACCAGTACTTTCAGCAAGTGAACTCCCTCGAAGTTACTCCCAACTGAAGTATGATTGCAGCTGCAGGTTTGTTCAGAAAAAAATATGCAAAACCATACATGTAATTATCATAATTAATGTGGGCTTGACTGTGTCTTTTGTTCTGTTCCAAAGGTTACCAATCCGTATGTGTGATCTAAACTCCAATAACCCAACCCCGGCCATAAACTATGACGGCGTCAGTGGGCTGGATCGCTGGATGTACACAGGAGGAGAGGACTGAATGGCTCGCATCTGGGACCTGAGGCACTGGTGATAATACTGTCTGCCTGTGGGGCATGTTATGGCATTCTCACCAAGCTGAACATTGCTCTGGTCCAAGGTCAATGAACCTGCAATGCCAGCGGATCTTTCAGGTCAATGCTCCCATCAACTGTATGTGTCTTCATCCCAACCAGGTAAGTCAGTGGCTGCGGTCCAAACACATAAGACACACCTTATCCCGTCACTCGTTCAACCTGCGATGACTGTGTTTTCAGCCACCGGTGGCTTGTGGGTGCTTTATATGCTCCACATTCAATTATGAGTGCATGTCTACTTATATTAAATATGTGATTATTAATATATGCCTACTGTATGATAGCTAGCAAATTAATTAGCTTACTAACGTTCACCTGGGTGTGTCTTTTGGACTGCAAAAGTGATTTGATATATGCCACCACTAGAGGGAGCACTGTTACTGGACTGTCAGCGTTGTACTGTTAACTGTTGATAAACACCTAGGCTAATCCTAACTTTCTTTAAACTCTGTCTATTGTATCTAATTGATTCTCAATCGGGCTTGTGCATTTTCCAGGCTGACTTGATCGTGGGGGACCAGAGCGGTGTGATCCTTATCTGGGATCTGAAGACCGATCACAATGAGCAGCTTATTCCTGAACCAGAAGTGTCCATCAACTCAGTCCACATCGACTGTGACGCCACCTACATGGCAGCAGTCAATAGCTCGGTCAGTATGCTTAACAAGTGAATTATGTTATGCTGGACTGTACACTTTTAATACATAATCTACATTGAACATAAATATGTATGCAAGGTGTTGGTTCATGAGCTGAAATAAAAAATGTTCCATATGCACAAAAAGCTTATTTCTCTCAAATGTTGTGCCCAATTATGTTTACATCCCTGTTGTGGCATATCAAGAAGCTGATTAAACAGCATAATCATTACACAGGTGCACCTTGTGCTGGGGGGGGGGGGCAATAAAAGGACACTCTAAAATGTGCAGTTTTGTCACACAACCCAATGCTACAAATGTCTCAAGTTGAGGGAGCATGCAATTGGCATTCTGACTGCAGGAATATCCACCAAAGCTGTTGCCAGATAATTGAATATTCATTCCTCTATCATAAGCTGCCTCCAACATCGTTGTAGAGAATTTGGCAGTACATCCAACCAGCCTCACAACCGCAGACCACGTGTAACCACACAAGCCCAGGACCTCCACGTCCGGCTTCTTCACCTGCGGGATCATCTGAGACCAGCCACCCAGACAGCTGATGAAACTGTGGGTTTGCACAAATTGTCCGAAACAATCTTATCTGCATTGTCATCGTCCTTACCAGTGTCTTGACCTGACTGCAGATTGGCATCGTAACCAACTTCAGTGAGAAAATGCTCACCTTCGATGGCCACTGGCATGCTGGAGAAGTGTGCTCTTCATGGATGAATCCCGGTTTCAACAGTATCGGGCAGATGGCAGACAGCATGTATGGCGTTGTGTGGGAAAGCGGTTTGCTGATGTCAACGTTGTGAAAAGAGTTCCCCATGTTGGCATAAACTACGGACAAGAACACAATTGCATTTTATCACAGGCAATTTAAATTCAGAGATACCGTGACAAGATCCTGAGGCCCATATTCATGACATTCATCTGCCTCCATCACCTCATGTTTCATCATGATAATGCACTGCCCCATGTTGCAAGGATCTGTACACAATTCCTGGAAGCTGAAAATGTCCCAGTTCTTCCATGGCCTGCATACTCACCAGACATGTCACCCAATGAGCATGTTTGGGATTCTCTGGATCGACATGTACGACCGCATGTTCCAGTTCCCACCAATATCCAGCAACTTCCCACAGCCATTGAAGAGGAGTGGGACAACATTCCACAGGCCACAATCAATAGCCTGATCAACTCTATGTGAAGGAGATGTGTCACGCTGCACGAGGCAAATGGTCACCAGATACTGACTGGTTTTCTGATCCACGGCCCTACCTTTTATATCTGACCAACAGAAGGCGGTGGCCCGTTCCTGTAGGTTCATGCTCTACAACATCCGCAGAGTACGACCCTGCCTCACACAGGAAGCGGCGCAAGTCCTAATCCAGGCACTTGTCATCTCCCGTCTGGATTACTGCAACTTGCTGTCGGCTGGGCTCCCTGCCTGTGCCATTAAACCCCTACAACTCATCCAGAACGCCGCAGCCCGTCTGGTGTTCAACCTTCCCAAGTTCTCTCACGTCACCCCGCTTCTCCACTGGCTTCCAGTTGAAGCTCGCATCCGCTACAAGACCATGGTGCTTGCCTACGGAGCTGTGAGGGGAACGGCACCGCAGTACCTCCAGGCTCTGATCAGGCCCTACACCCAAACAAGGGCACTGCGTTCATCCACCTCTGGCCTGCTCGCCTCCCTACCACTGAGGAAGTACAGTTCCCGCTCAGCCCAGTCAAAACTGTTTGCTGCTCTGGCCCCCCAATGGTGGAACAAACTCCCTCACGACGCCAGGACAGCGGAGTCAATCACCACCTTCCGGAGACACCTGAAACCCCACCTCTTCAAGGAATACCTAGGATAGGATAAAGTAATCCTTCTCACCCCCCCCCCCTAAAATGATTTAGATGCACTATTGTAAAGTGGCTGTTCCACTGGATGTCAGAAGGTGAATTCACCAATTTGTAAGTCGCTCTGGATAAGAGCGTCTGCTAAATGACTTAAATGTAAATGTATATTCCCAGTCATGTGACATCCATAGATTAGGGCCTAATGAATGTATTTCAATTGGCTGATTTCCTTATATGAACTGTAAGTCAGTAAAATCGTTGAATGTTTCTATATTTGTTCAGTGTAGTAATTTTTATCTCGCTCCACCTCACAGGGAAACTGTTATGTGTGGAACCTGGCAGGAGGGATGGGTGACGAGGTGACACAGCTCATCCCCAAAACCAAGATCCCTGCTAGTAAGCACTACTCCGTCCGCTGCAAATTCAGTCGTGATTCTACGTGAGTACAACATACACACATCTTTTAAGGAATGTGTGCATAATGCAACCTATACTAATCTGTAGTAGTCAGATTTGATTGCACTTCTTGTATAGTAAGTTTTTATTTATTTATGTGACTTAACTGTTTTTTCCAACAGGCTGCTGGCAACCTGCTCAGCAGACCAGCCGTGTAACAGGAGGTTGTCTAACTACTCTCTGACGGAGTTGAGCATGGAGTAACAACCCTGGCGAGACGTCTCGAGGCTGGATGTGGGACTGTGCCTTCTCTGGAGACTCACAGTACGTTGTGACAGGTCAGTGCTAAGTTATATTTTGGTAATACTATGATCATTACTAAATGAGTTGTGTATTGACACGATCTAGCTCTGTTCCTAGAAAGCTACCATCCTGGAGGTTTTCACTCCAACCCTAATCTAGCGCATCTGATTCTAATTATTAGCTAGTTGATAAACTTAATCAGATTCGTTACAACTGGGGTTTGAGCAAAAAACCTACAGGAGGGTAGCTATCCAGGGACAGGTTTGAAGTGAAAACGTGCAGGAGGGTAGCTCTCCAGGCACAGGTTTGAAGTGAAAACGTGCAGGAGGGTAGCTCTCCAGGGTTGAAGTGAAAACATACATGGGGGTAGCTCTCTAGGGACAGGGTTGAAGTGGAAATGTACAGGAGGGTAGCTCTCTAGGGACAGGCTTGAAGTGGAAATGTACAGGAGGGTAGCTCTCTAGGGACAGGCTTGAAGTGGAAATGTACAGGAGGGTAGCTCTCTAGGGACAGGGTTGAAGTGGAAATGTACAGGAGGGTAGCTCTCTAGGGACAGGGTTGAAGTGGAAATGTACAGGAGGGTAGCTCTCTAGGGACAGGGTAGAAGTGGAAATGTACAGGAGGGTAGCTCTCTAGGGACAGGGTTGAAGTGGAAATGTACAGGAGGGTAGCTCTCTAGGGACAGGGTTGAAGTGGAAATGTACAGGAGGGTAGCTCTCTAGGGACAGGGTTGAAGTGGAAATGTACAGGAGGGTAGCTCTCTAGGGACAGGGTTGAAGTGGAAATGTACAGGAGGGTAGCTCTCTAGGGACAGGGTTGACGTGGAAATGTACAGGAGGGTAGCTCTCTAGGGACAGGGTTGAAGTGGAAATGTACAGGAGGGTAGCTCTCTAGGGACAGGGTTGAAGTGGAAATGTACAGGAGGGTAGCTCTCCAGGGACAGGGTTGAAGTGAAAACCCACAGGAGGGTAGCTCTCTAGGGACAGGGTAGAAGTGAAAACCCACAGGAGGGTAGCTCTCTATAGACAGGTTTGGAGAGACCTGATCTAGAGTGAATGATCGTTTTGCGTTTGAAAGTGACTGACTTCCTTCTTAGTGTGGCTAGATTGACTTAACTGACTTTGGGCAGTTCTGACGTAACGATTAATAAATGTGTGATGTATATGTTACAGCCTCTTCTGACAACCCGGCACGGCAGTGGTGTGTGGAGACGGGGGAGATTAAGAGGGAATACAGCGGCCATCAGAAGGCTGTGGTGTGTCTGGGCTGATGAGGAGGAGCTACTCTATAGCGAAGCTCTGTGACTGTAGATAAATATCCACCTGTCTATGTTTGTCTCACAGCTTCTGCTTGCACAAAAGTTGATTATTTACGAGGGGGGGGCTGTTTTTATATTTGTCAAAGGGACTACAATCAGGGAGAGAGTGTCATGGCCTTGTTTGTCTTATAGCTTGGGCAAGAAGTTTCGTGATGGGCCACAGCTTGATGAATGTATTTAAATTCACTAACTTAATCAAAGGTGAAAGGTCTCAAAAGTTAAGTCTTTAAAAAATCTGATGGATATCTGGAAAGAGGGCTGCATCCCCCCAGTGACTGTTCAGGATATAAGAGGGCTGTATCCCACCAGTGACTGTTCAGGATATAAGAGGGCTGCATCCCACCAGTGACTGTTCAGGATATAAGAGGGCTGTATCCCACCAGTGACTGTTCAGGATATAAGAGGGCTGTATCCCACCAGTGACTGTTCAGGATATAAGAGGGCTGTATCCCACCAGTGACTGTTCAGGATATAAGAGGGCTGTATCCCACCAGTGACTGTTCAGGATATAAGAGGGCTGTATCCCACCAGTGACTGTTCAGGATATAAGAGGGCTGTATCCCACCAGTGACTGTTCAGGATATAAGAGGGCTGCCTCCCACCAGTGACTGTTCAGGATATAAGAGGGCTGTATCCCACCAGTGACTGTACAGGATATAAGAGGGCTGTATCCCATGTGTGATTGTACAGGATATGATGAAGTCCAGTAACGAGACTAACTGGTGTGCCACACTCTGTGGTGCTTTTGTCTTGATACTTGTTTTTGTTTTGTGTGAAGTGTTAGCATCTTTCCATTTTCTTTCTTTTTAGTAACCTAAAAAAGAGAATCTGTACACAACTTTGTTTATTGAAGGGATCAAGTCATTTTAAGACATTCCAGCAAACCAGAATGGTTACACACATGATGCCTCACCTGAAGGGAAAGGACTGTAGCGGAGGCATAGGGTACTAAGGTGACGGGCTGCAGTATTGAGGGTGTCGCCGGCTCCTCTTCCCCGGTTGTGTTCAGTGTTTCTTGGAGCCGGCGACACTCCGGTTTCTTAGCAGGGATGACAAGTAGCACTTTGTTTCCATGATCAGAGCTGGTATGTGCTGCCTGAGACTGGATGATGGCAGGTCACTCCGGCAGGTAGTAGAAGCAGACAGACACACAGATGTTACTGGGGAAGCAGATGTCTATGCAGAAGTAGACTAGCCCCTGTTTACCTGGACCTTTCACAGAGCGAGAGAAAGAAGGTCTGTTACTGAACAGGCAGTTTGGGTGAAAAGAGCAACAAAACCCCAAAGTATGCAAGTCATAACTCCTGCCTGCTAATGGAACCGTATCTCCATTGAGTTTTACTGACTTGGTGATTCCGAGTAGCAAATTCATCCTCTGAAACAGTTGGCTATCAGTGCTCTCTGCTATAGAGAGAGTTAGATACTGTATTGGTCATCTACCTGCTGTAGTTAGTTAGCAGTGAGTTCAGCCTAAAGGTTGTTCTTCTTATTTACTGCTGTGACTTTGTAAAGGTCACACACCACTGTTTTTCAGGATTCTGTTTCTCACGCTGTTCTGAAAACATCCGCCAGCACACAGACAGGGAGCTGCTCTATTCTGGAAACATCGGCCACCACACAGATAGGGAGCTGCTATAGTCTGGAAACATCGGCCACCACACAGACAGGGAGCTGCTCTATTCTGGAAACATCTGCCAGCACACAGACAGGGAGCTGCTCTATTCTGGAAACATCTGCCAGCACACAGATAGGGAGCTGCTCTATTCTGGAAACATCTGCCAGCACACAGACAGGGAGCTGCTCTATTCTGGAAACATCTGCCAGCACACAGATAGGGAGCTGCTCTATTCTGGAAACATCCGCCAGCACACAGACAGGGAGCTGCTATATTCTGGAAACATCGGCCACCACACAGACAGGGAGCTGCTCTATTCTGGAAACATCTGCCAGCACACAGACAGGGAGCTGCTCTATTCTGGAAACATCTGCCAGCACACAGATAGGGAGCTGCTCTATTCTGGAAACATCCGCCAGCACACAGACAGGGAGCTGCTATATTCTGGAAACATCGGCCACCACACAGACAGGGAGCTGCTCTATTCTGGAAACATCTGCCAGCACACAGACAGGGAGCTGCTCTATTCTGGAAACATCGGCCACCACACAGACAGGGAGCTGCTCTATTCTGGAAACATCGGCCACCACACAGACAGGGAGCTGCTCTATTCTGGAAACATCTGCCAGCACACAGATAGGGAGCTGCTCTATTCTGGAAACATCCGCCAGCACACAGACAGGGAGCTGCTCTATTCTGGAAACATCTGCCAGCACACAGACGGGGAGCTGCTCTATTCTGGAAACATCGGCCACCACACAGACGGGGAGCTGCTCTATTCTGGAAACATCGGCCACCACACAGACGGGGAGCTGCTCTATTCTGGAAACATCGGCCAGCACACAGACAGGGAGCTGCTCTATTCTGGAAACATCGGCCACCACACAGACGGGGAGCTGCTCTATTCTGGAAACATCTGCCAGCACACAGACAGGGAGCTGCTCTATTCTGGAAACATCCGCCAGCACACAGACAGGGAGGTGCTCTATTCTGGAAACATCGGCCACCACACAGACAGGGAGCTGCTCTATTCTGGAAACATCTGCCAGCACACAGACAGGGAGCTGCTCTATGCTGGAAACATCTGCCAGCACACAGACAGGGAGCTGCTCTATGCTGGAAACATCTGCCAGCACACAGACAGGGAGCTGCTCTATGCTGGAAACATCTGCCAGCACACAGACAGGGAGCTGCTCTATGCTGGAAACATCTGCCAGCACACAGACACTTCTTTAACAAAAGGGCTCAGGTCTTTGCTTTGACTTCTCAGAATTGAATATAACATTTGGCACACTTTAAAATAAAATGCTTCACAGTTTCATCTTTAATGCTTATGTCATTGTAAATGCCAAGGCAAGTGAATGTGTATTTAGCATGTAGCTAATGATGTGAAGAAGGGTAGTCCCACTCCCTGGTCTCACCGTTTTGTCTCCTGGTCCAGTGGATGGAGCTGTTTTGACACAGGGCCTATAGAGGCTCCTCCAGGGTGGACACGTCCACCTGACCGCCCCCCATCACCCCCAGAAACTCTGTCTGTCTCTGGGTCTCATTCCCCAACAACACCAACTGGCTCTCCTGGCAGGAGATGATCACATTTGTAATTGTTGGAGCACATTATTTCAGGATTATTAGGAATGATGAGAATAAGCAACATGTACACCAGAGGAGTTGTGATTGAACTCAGTGGTTTTTCAAAGGACAAATAAAAATGGTGTACATTAACATATAATGACAGAATGGTTCAAAATAGCTGCTGCAGACAAACTCAAGTTGTAATTATAGTGCAGTATCTTTATTAGATCACTTCAGTGGTCTGCCAGATTATTGTCTCAGCTCTGGTCTCTCTCATTTGGCACAAAGACCATTTAGTAATTGCACCATGTACACTATTGATGAGTCCGATAGGGACCACTTAACATGCCGTTATGCCTGAGCAAACCTTCTAACAACCTGTTTCCCTCCACTCTGAAGAGCATTGTGCTGCAGAACGAAGAGATTGACCCCAGAAAGGCCCAGCATTAAGTCTATCCAGTAAATCAGACACTGAATGACCACAATCAGTGGGTGGGTCTGATGCTAAAGTCTAGTTTTATGAGATACTTGATACCATGCGAGTCACAGCTCAAACGACTCCGATAGCATGAGAAAAGCATGAAACACTTAGGATTTTGACATATTTATCTTTTGAGAGAGCTATTCTATGTAAGTAACTAAACTCTATACAACCAATGAATGATTGAGTCCAGCTGCACAGTGGCCCTTCACTATGAGGTAATGACGTGAGTAGCTTCATCATACACAAGCTCTTGTGAATTGATGAATTAGCCTAGGCCTAAATTAGATAACCATTATTCAATTTGATATGAGCAAATAATCATCTCATGAAGTAAAATAACAAATGAATAGGCAGCAAGGACACAGCTGGATGTCATCATGGCCCTGTAGATTCACAGTTCCACAGCAGAAAAGCACCCCATCCATTCTGTAATGACCATTGACCACACATAACCAATAAGCATACCTCATTAAAAGTTGTCCTCTGCCAGATTGGCCCTTCCCTCGCTAACCAACTATAGTTTCTCCTCTTTCTCCTGTACAGCGAAGCCTTAACAAACCAAGTAGTCCCCAAACAGAGTGGCCATTGTGCAGGTCTGAGCCTCACTGCTGTCCCAACCTGTAAGGGGATCCAGGGGAGAGAGGGGGCTAGGAGGATCAGATGCCCTGAGGAATTCAGTCCTGGAGAGGCTCACTACACTATAAGCATGTAAAGCCCCCCTCTGGACTGGGAGAGGAGAGGGATGCCAAAATCAACACCCCTAAATTCAATAGGGTCTGGCTGGGTATGGAGAGGGAGGCAGAAGTGGCACTCAGCTATGAGTCCCTTCCTATGAACCACCCCTACTGACACTTCACACATTAGCAGCAACAGTGTGACTCACCTCAGCTCCAATAAAACAAAGGTTGGTTTGGAGTGTGGCTGACACAGTAAGCTGTTTCTGCATACCCTTTAGTTGTTGCCATGCCAATTTAAGTCCCAAAACAGCAGTTCCTCTGAGACTCATATGATGTGAAATCCAAAGTAGTATGTTTCATACACTGTTATAAATTGAAAGAGTGACCATCTATACCTGTAGCGTTGATTGCTGGAGGAGGGAGTGCACATTTTCAGAATGAGATCTCTCCTCTTATGCAGGAAGCAAATATCCCGGTTCTCAGTCTTGTAACATATCAAACATGAGTCAGTTCAGTGAAGTGTTGAATACCGAGAAACAACCACACCAATAGAAAGGTTGGAGCTTGTCTCAGTTCAATAAACTTTCAACTCAGAGTCTTCCTACATGTTTGACATCAAAGAGCACGGTGGACGTGTGGTTGGCCTGTGAGGTCACCAGGTTGTTGTGCTTGTCCACCACTGCTGATCGGTTGATCAGGGTTCCAGTCTGATCCGGAACTGTGATTCTAACAACCTGTAAGGACTACAGTGGAGGGATAGGTTTACTCAGTGTAAACTCACTATCAACATTGTGATTGTACAAGTGTGAGCGAATATTTTGTCCATCAACTACAGTCATGTGTGCTTCTATGCTTGATTGGGCTACAGCAACTCATAGTTTAAATGCCAGATACAAAGCACTGCGTTCTGACAGGTGAATCAGATATGAGTTGTCTCTCCTACCTCTTCGCCGGATGTCTGAGCCATAGATGCCCGGTGACGCTGAGGGCGATGATGACAAGGAGGAGAGTGGCACCGAGGGTCACCCAGAATGCCTTGTGTGGGAACCGGTAGGACACTGCTGGACCGTTGAGGATGAGACCATTCACAACCACAGCTTGTCCACAAGCCGGCTCTCTTTGTCTTTTTAAAAATTTATTGAACCTTTATTTAATTAGGCAAGTCAGTTTAGAACAAATTCTTATTTACAACGATGGCCTACCGGTAGCAATTGAGCCTGGGGACGAGGTTAGGTTCCTTGTGGGTCAACTTGTGCAAGCAGCAAGCAAAGCTCCATATGCATGTTTCTGTGTACACACTGCAATCATTGAATTTAATTACTTGTTGGCGTGATAATATGATTATGCATCCTTGCTTCCTCTAATACAACGATAGGCTTACACCATCTGTAATGCATTCATCCCAAGGGACAGACACCAGCCTGGGAAAAAAGTGTCAAGAGAAGCTTTATTGCCAGTTAGAAATTCCCCAAAACACATACACTACAACAATATATTTAGAAATAATAATAATACATTCAGTAGTGTAGTAGACCTATATCAGCCCCTGTCAAACTCAATTGTCTTTTTTCTGCACACGACGAAGAAGGAAAAATACACTATATATACACAAAACTATGTGGACACCCCTTCAAAATAGTGGATTGGGTATTTCAGCCACACCCGTTGCTGTTAGGTGTATAAAATCAAGCACACAGCCATGCAATATCCATAGACAAACATTGACAGTAGAAGGGCCTTACTGAAGAGCTCAGTGACTTTCAACATGGCACCGTCATAGGATGCCACCTTTTCAACAAGTCAGTTCGTCACATTTCTGCCCTGCTAGAGCTGCCCGTCAACTGCAAGTAGTAGGCCACACAAACTCACAGAACGAGACCGCCAAGTGCTGAAGCGAGTATCGCATAAAAATAGTCTGTCCTCAGTTGCAACACTCACTTCCGAGTTCCAAAATGCCTCTGAAAGCTACGTCAGCACAATAACTGTTTGTCGGGAGCTTCATGAAATGGGTTTCCATGGCCGAGCAGCTGCACACAAGCCTAAGATCACCATGCACAATGCCAAGTGTTGGTTGGAGTGGTGTAACGCTCACCGCCATTGGACTCTGGAGCAGTGGAAACGCATTCTCTGGAGTGATGAATCACGTTTCACCATCTGGCAGTCCGACGGATGAATCTGGGTTTGGCGGATGCCAGGGAAACGTTACTTGCCCCAATGCATAGTGCCAACTGTAAAGTTTGGTGAAGGAATAATGTTTTTCATGGTTTGAGCTAGGCCCATTATTTCCAGTGAATGGAAATCTTAACGCTACAGCATACAATGACATTCTAGACAATTCTTTACTTCCATCTTTGTGACAACAGTTTGGAGAAGGCCCGTTCCTGTTACCGCATGATAATGCCCCTGTGTACAAATTGAGGTCCATACAGAAATGGTTTGTTGAGATTGGTGTGGCAGAACTTGACTGGCCTGCACAGAGCCCTGACCTCAACCCCATTGAACACATTTGGAATGAGCTGGAATGCCGACTGCGAGCCAGACCTAATCGCCCAACATTAGTGACGTCACTAATGCTCTCGTGGCTGAATGGAAGCCCGGCAGTCCCGGCAGCAATGTTTCAACATCTAGTGGAAAGCCTTCCCAGAAGAGTGGAGGCTGTTATAGCAGCAAAGGGGGGACCAACTCCATATTCATTCCTATGATTTTGGAATGAGATGTTTGACGAGCATGTGTCCACATACACCTCATGACCAAAAGTACCCCAGGTTTCTAAGCACCCCGTTACTATAGAACCACCTTTTGGACTGGTCAGAGGCTGGGGGCTACAGAAGTGGTCAGGTGAAGGGTGGCAGTGCTGGCAGACATTCCTTCGTCCCTTGTACCACTCGTTGGAGGTCTGGTTGACCAGAGCTAGGAAGGTGTAGAACATGGCATAGCCCGCCAAGAGCTTGAACACGACAACCAGGAAACCCAGCAAGAAGACGATCCTAAGGAAAATCAGGAACAGGTGCTGGGGAGAGACAGAGGAAATATAGTGCATTCGGAAAGTATTCAGACCCCTTGACTTTTTACACAATTTGTTACGTTACAGCCTTATTCTAAAACTGATTAAATAATTTTTTTCCATCATCAATCTACACACAATACCCCATAATGACAAAGCAAAAACAGGTTTAGACATTTTTGCAAATGTATAATTTTTTGTATTTTTTATATCACATTAGGAAAGTATTCAGACCCTTTACTCAGTACTTTGTTGAAGCACCATTGGCAGCGATTACAGCCTGGAGTCTTCTTCGGTATGACGCTACAAGCTTAGCACACCTGTATTTGGGGAGTTTCTCCCATTCTTCTCTGCAGATCCTCAAGCTCTGTCAGGTTGGATGAGGAGATTTGCTGCACAGCTATTTCCAGGTCTCTTCTGAGACGTTAGATTGGGTTCAAGTCCGAGTTCTGGCTGGGCCACTCAAGGACAGTTAGAGACTTGTTCCGAAACCACTCCTGCATTGTCTTGGCTGTGTGCTTAGGGTCGTTGTCCTGTTGAAAGGTGAACCTTCACCCCAGTCTGAGGTCCTGAGCGCTCTGGAGCAGGTTTTCATAAAGGATCTCTGTACTTTGCTGTTCATCTTTCCCTATATCCTGACTAGTCTCCCAGTCGCTGCCGCTGAAAAACATCCCTTGCTGCCACCACCATACTTCACCGTAGGGATGGTGCCAGGTTTCCTTCAGACACTTGACGCTTGGGTTCAGGCCAAATAATCTTGTTTCTCATGGTCTGAGAGTCCTTTAGATGTCTTTTGGCAAACTCCAAGTGGCTTCCGTCTGGCCACTTTTCCATAAAGGCCTGTTTGAGATGCAGAGATGGTTGTTCTTCTGGAACGTTCTCCCATCTCCACAGAGGAACTCTGTCAGAGTGACAGAGTGGAGCTCTGGCAGAGTGACCATCGGAGTCTTGGGTCACCCCCCTGACCAAGGCCCTTCTCCCCCGATTGCTCAGTTTGGCCCGGTGGCCAGCTCTATGAAGAGTCTTGATGGTTCAAAACTTCATTAAGAATGATGGAAGCCACTGTGTTCTTGGGGACCTTCTATGCTACAGACATGTTTTGGTACCCTTCCCCAGATCTGTGCCTTCGACACAATCCTGTCTCTGAGCACTACAGACAATTCCTTCAACCTCATGGCTAGGTTTTTGGTCTTACTTACACTGTCAACTGAGAGACCTTATATAGACAGGTGTATGCTTTTACAAATCAAAACCAAACAATTACATTTACCACAGGAGGTCTCCAATCAAGTTGTAGAAACATCAATGGAAACAGGATGCACCAGAGCTCAATTTCAAGTCTCATAGCAAAGGGTCTGTATACTTATGTAAATAAGGTATTTCAGTTTTTTATTTTTAATACATTTGCAAACATTTCTAAAAACCTTTTTTCACTTCGTCTTTAAGGGGTATTGTGTGTAGATCGATGAGGTGGGAAAAGTATTTAATCCATTTTAGAATAAGGCTGTAACCTAACAAAATGTGGAAAAAGTCAAGGGGTCTGAATACTTCCCGAATGCACTGTATATATGTGGGAAGTGCATTTAACTTAGGATATAAAACTAAATAAAAAGAATCAGTATTCTATCTGTAAGCCGTACCAAAGTGTGTGGGGGTTTCTGTGGCACGTTAATGGAACTAGAAAGGATTTCATTCAATTTTAAAATCAGACTTGCTGTGGAAAAACTGAGAGCAGGAAAGCATGGAAACATCAGGCACCAACATCCTTGTGTGCATGCGTATCTGTATATCCAGTCTGTATATCCAGTCTTTTACTGCCGTTACTGCCCATCATCATCTACATAACGGCCTCGTAGGATGCCTGACCACACTACAGCGTGCAGTAACATGTTCCCCGTCAGTAGTACCATGTCTGCTGTCATGATACACACTCAGCAGGTAGAGAAGTATTCTGAGTTCTGATGCAGTTGTTGACCCAGAGACAGTGGTGGTCACACACCTGTTGCAGACTCTTGGACAACACAAAGGGAAAACATTGGATATTCAATACAGTTTGAAGAGAATAATAGTGGCAGTTATACATTATCTTGTAACAATCTTAATATGTTTTATGCTGTTCTGAGAAGTGTAGTTTAGACTGTACTATGCCTATAGTAGACATTCAGAGGTACAGTATTCAGCCTTAGATCTGTGACTAAAAGCTGAAGGACCAACCTGTACTACTTACTACAGTGTTTTGAGAAAATTTGACCAGCTGACAGGGTGGAACATCCTCTTGTCACATGGGTATGCCTGGAGCTGGCCTGCATGTCGCTTCTTTGTTACTGTAGCTACAGAGAAAGAGAGTTCTTCATTTAATTCATGGTGGGATTGTATTGCACATTACAATGTGCACATCAACACGACCACCACATAGATAGCAAATAGTGTGAGGAAATATATTTGTTAACCTGTCTGAGTTGGAAAGATGTCAGGAACATCATGTAGGAAACTTAGCGTAGCTACCTGGCTGTCAAGCACTGACTGACTACAAATACAGTAACTAGCTAGCTATGCTAACTTATAATTTAGTCTCCTTACATTACGAGATAATAGCTGAGCATAACAATAATCATTACAATAAACCTAGGCTAATGTAATTGTAAAGGGTGCAGGTTAGCAACATCAGGGTGATTCCTTCCACATTTCACTAACATAGTTAGCTAGTCTAGCTGAGAGTAAGTTAGCTACTTATTGTAACATGACTTAATTGAGCCATGTTGTTACTTACCCTATTTGTGGGATGTACAATTCATAATTTAAATGTGTGCCTTAACTAGTGTTGCAGTAAACTCCACTCACTTTTGTTGACCATTCTCATGCACGGTGTGGGAGGCTTCACTTCTGTTGACCATTCTCATGCACGGTGTGGGTGGCTTCACTTCTGTTGACCATTCTCATGCACGGTGTGGATGGCTTCACTTCTGTTGACCATTCTCATGCACGGTGTGGATGGCTTCACTTCTGTTGACCATTCTCATGCACGGTGTGGGTGGCTTCACTTCTGTTGACCATTCTCATGCACGGTGTGGATGGCTTCACTTCTGTTGACCATTCTCATGCACGGTGTGGATGGCTTCACTTCTGTTGACCATTCTCATGCACGGTGTGGGTGGCTTCACTTCTGTTGACCAGTCTCATGCACGTTGTGGGTGGCTTCACTTCTGTTGACCAGTCTCATGCACGGTGTGGGTGACTTCACTTCTGTTGACCAGTCTCATGCACGTTGTGGGTGGCTTCACTTCTGTTGACCAGTCTCATGCACGTTGTGGGTGACTTCACTTCTGTTGACCATTCTCATGCACGGTGTGGGTGACTTCACTTCTGTTGACCAGTCTCATGCACGTTGTGGGTGGCTTCACTTCTGTTGACCATTCTCATGCACGGTGTGGATGGCTTCACTTCTGTTGACCATTCTCATGCACGGTGTGGGTGGCTTCACTTCTGTTGACCATTCTCATGCACGGTGTGGATGGCTTCACTTCTGTTGACCATTCTCATGCACGGTGTGGATGGCTTCACTTCTGTTGACCATTCTCATGCACGGTGTGGATGGCTTCACTTCTGTTGACCATTCTCATGCACGGTGTGGGTGGCTTCACTTCTGTTGACCAGTCTCATGCACGGTGTGGGTGGCTTCACTTCTGTTGACCAGTCTCATGCACGTTGTGGGTGGCTTCACTTCTGTTGACCAGTCTCATGCACGGTGTGAGTGACTTCACTTCTGTTGACCAGTCTCATGCACGTTGTGGGTGGCTTCACTTCTGTTGACCAGTCTCATGCACGTTGTGGGTGACTTCACTTCTGTTGACCATTCTCATGCACGTTGTGGGTGACTTCACTTCTGTTGACCATTCTCATGCACGGTGTGGGTGGCTTCACTTCTGTTGACCATTTTCATGCACGGTGTGGGTGGCTTCACTTCTGTTGACCATTCTCATGCACGGTGTGGGTGGCTTCACTTCTGTTGACCAGTCTCATGCACGTTGTGGGTGACTTCACTTCTGTTGACCATTCTCATGCACGGTGTGGGTGGCTTCACTTCTGTTGACCATTCTCATGCACGGTGTGGGTGACTTCACTTCTGTTGACCATTCTCATGCACGGTGTGGGTGGCTTCACTTCTGTTGACCATTCTCATGCACGGTGTGGGTGGCTTCACTTCTGTTGACCATTCTCATGCACGGTGTGGGTGGCTTCACTTCTGTTGCATGTTCATTTTCTTATTTTTGTTGTTTTTGTTCTTCTTTTTGTTGTTCTTCTTGTTCTTGTTCATTGCTTTGCTTCTTCTTCCTCTGTGGATGTGAGCATGTTCTTGTTCTTTTTGTTCTTGTTCTTTTTTGTTGTTGTTCTTCTTCTGTGTGTTTTATGGCAGACTACAACCTAAAAAGGTGTATTGCTGCCACCAACTGGACTGGGTTGAAACAAACAAGGTAAAAATAAAACCCATAGGTGATAGGGAAAACAAACTTAATCCACCCAAAATAAAACAATTAAAAAAAAAACATATTGACAAATCTGTAGCCTGTTGCTAAGTGTTTTTTGTTTGTTTTTGTGACACTGATGTTGCTGGTGTGAAGTCAAAAAACTATAGCATCACTTCACTGCTCCTTTGGCGACATCATGATGGACTGTTACCGGACAAATTGTAAACATGGATAAATGGATATATTATAAGTCATTAATTATTGATGTTTTATCTCATGCATGACAAGGTTTGTTGTTAATCATTCACAGTCAAGCTAATTAAATTCATTCAGATATACTAAATTGCTATAGATTTGACTGACTTAACATGAACTTTTTGCAAAGATTGAAAATGAATGGATAAGTAGAAATGTTCACAGTTTTACCACATTTCAATATTGTGTACCTGCTCCTCAGTTGCACACAACACAAAGGCATCATGACACAGGCTGTTGGATCTGGTTCCTGAGTTTTGCCTGCGTTTTCAAACAAGCCCCGCTCTCAAGTTACACATACAGTTAGTGAGAGGAGTGTTACTTCGAGGCACTTGCTCTGTAGGCTATGCATTTCTTCATCGTCTCAGGGTGTTGAAAGGTAAGACTGCATCTTATTTATAAAATCAGAATGGGAGCTCAAATGAATGTGTTTTGAAACCGTTCTGGGCAGTTACAATAAGTATCTTCATTCAATAGGATTGCATTGAAGTTTTTCCAGCATCAGCAGACTGAATATTCATGAATTTGTTGGTTGTAGATGTAAACACCACAGTTTGTTTACTGTTGGGAACCTCCACATTATATTCACTTTCACACTGAGTCACATGCTTCAATTCAGGCGGTAGTTACATGATGATGGGTCCTATCAGCTTTAGCAGTTCTAGTCATTTGTTTCAGTATCTAAATGACTTGATTATTTTTGGCTCTGGGAATGAATATTGCTTTCATTTTGTTCTAGTCTGTCTCTGCTTTAAACAGGTTGATGTCTTGCCAAAACAGTCAGGTACCCACCGACCAGGCTCAGTCATCTTACCTCAGGCTCAATGACCTGTATAATGTTACTTAGTCTCTCTTGCTCTCCCATATTCCCATATATAAGTCAAGTGGCCATCTTAGGTTGGGCAAGGTGTAAGCTGAGAGTTTGATTGGAGGGAACAGTGTTTGTTTGGAGATACACGCATGGCTGTTGAATAATTCACCTGGCCCAGTATGTATTACTAGGACTAAGCTGTTACTTTTACTCAACTATGAGGTACTTTTTTCACCTTTGCTGTTTTCTGTGTTGGAAAATAAGTACTTTACATTGCTGTTTTAGCTGTCTTAGCTGTCATAGCAGTCTTAGCTGTCATAGCAGTCTTAGCTGTCATAGCAGTCTTAGCAGTCTTAGCTGTCATAGCAGTCTTAGCTGTCATAGCAGTCTTAGCTGTCATAGCAGTCTTAGCTGTCTTAGCAGTCTTTTAGCTGTCATAGCAGTCTTAGCAGTATTTAGGCCATTATAAACCATATGTTATTACTGTTACTATATCCATTTGATATGACTATGTTATTACAATATTATTACTGAATTCCTTTAGAAGAAAAATGCTAAACTACTGTCACAGTAGTCCTGTTCTATGCTCCATAAATTCAATCATCTCCGATAAACGTCTCTCTCTACAATAAATCCTTCTCATTAACCACCTGCTTTTATTAGTAGGTTTATTTTTATGTCCTCCTGTGATCTGTAATTCCATTATCCATATTGTGTGTGTGATTAACCTGTGATTAACATTTTTCTGCACGTACACTGACAAATATACCACAACTCACTGGCAGTTCTCAATTACCATTGACTGATGGCCATGTGACTAGTAACTAGCCTGCTGATTGCTTCTGTATTGCCCAATACTATCTTACTGTAAATTGCCTCAGGGGCAAGTTGCTGCAGTACTGTTTTAAAGTTACCCAGATCAGGGGCATTCATACGCACCACTGTGAGTCTGTGTGGATATCTCCACATCCCTAACCCTAATAAAGGGGGGCATATGTCCCTGTCCTCATAGGGGGTGGAGTGGGATTTAAAAATTCAGCCCATAATCCCACTAATCCAGAGCAACGTCTTAAATTGCCACTGCTCCTTCTCAATGGGGTTGAGCATTGAGGAACACACACACACACACACACAAACAAACACAGACTACCACACGCATAAGAGTGCCCAGGCACACGCTCCAATTAGTGTTCATCAACCCCTTTCTGTATGACACACACAGTGATTCTGGGCCAGTTTCCGTCCCTTGGAGGACATCACCTAGCAGTGAGAGAGAGCAGGAAAAAGACAGAGGAGTATTTATAGAAGAAAATGGGGGCCCTTTTTGGAGAGAGGTTTTATTAAGGAGCGGAGTAGAGCGAGGGCGTCCCAGTTTTATCATTAACACTGCAAACGGCCTGCAGGACTGCAAGGACACACTCTGGGAGGAGATTCTGGAGTAACTCTGTGACAAGTCTTCATGTACTGTCACCCTTTTCTTGTGTTGCGGTGGCAGTGTGGATGACTCTGTAGAGGACTCTGTGGATGACTCTGTGGAGGACTCTAAGATGGGGTATTTTGAATTGACAGCCCCTCTAGTTTGAATGGGGGCTGTTGGTATGGTCCAAGAGGCTTTTTAACTGTACAGCCAGGTTGGATACTAGCTCACAGATAGGCCGCCTGCAGTTTGATACAAGATGAAGAAATTTCTGCAGAACAAGAAAGGCAAATACTCTTTCAGGAACCAGAACAAGCCTGCTGTTCCTCGCTATCCATCTAAAGATGACTGTAAGTCTGTCTGTTTGAATGTCATTCACTTATTGAAACACATTACTGTTTCAAGGCTTTGGAGGTTGAACAGCAGAAGCTGGCTCTGTTTTAAGGTTCATGTTAAATTTTCAGACAGAATAGATATATATATAGTTCTATATTTGGCATGTGTGACCTGTCGTATCAGGGACGTTTTTGGAAGCAAACTCGTGGAGGTTAATACATGCTGATCCTGTTTTAATGCTCTATAAATGTAATAGTTTATAGAATGTTATGAAGGTTCACAAATTAAGAGTTAGGGATTGGAGTGTATTACCACAAAAAGCAGGATAACCTGCACTCCTAGATTTAAATGTGTTTTCTGTGTTTGGTGATGGCAGAAATGTTATGCTTCAGTCACTCCCATGCAGGCAATACAGTGCCCTCCATCAGAGCCCTCCGTCAGATAGAGAGTCAGTGAATTTTAATGTACAGTAAAATGGATTCACTTTGGAAGAGAGCACTTCATGCTCCTCAAGGTCAAATACTCTGAGATGCCTTTGGAGTTGTGAACAAGGTCAGTGACCCCAAGGGTTCGACAGGGGTTCAACCCCCCACTGAGAGCACCATTCTGCTTCTCATTCGCATCACAATCCAGAACATCTTTCTCATCAGACTCCCTGTGGGTTTCTTCATCTTCCTCTCCTCTTCGTCATTCTTCTTCTTCTCTCATGTAGTCATTGCGATGCCGACATCCAATCAGGGCTGGCCAGAGGAGTTTGGCTTCCAGCTGGGAGGAAGTGGTCCTAGCTACATCCTGTCTGTGGAGGAGGGGAGCAGTGCCGACCTGGCGGGGCTGCAGCCAGGTGACCAGGTCAGAGAGATTCTAGGTCCTAAACTAAACCAAAATTATTTTTATCCTTTGTTTAACCATTATTTAACAAGGCAAGTGAATTGACAAATATGCAGTTTATAGTATTATGTTAAGACTTCAATAATATTATGATGATAGTGTAATAGTATGATCAGGGATTTATACTGGAATAGCTGTTTCTGGGTGTCTTCATTAAACGCTCTTTCTCTGACCAGGTGCTGGAGATCGAGGGCCAGAATGTGTCCACTCTGGGAGTCCAGGCTGTCATCTCCATCGCTCAGACCCAGAGGAACATCCCTCCCAGCATCGGAGTGGTGTCTCGCATCCAGCAGGTCTGAACTCACTCTGACTGGGACTCACCTGGCACCATCATACTGTAGTAGCACAATGTTTGATACTTCTAATTGATTTTATGTCAATGTTTCGGTATTACTGCTTGTGCCAACTGAAAATCTGACTCGTTATATTTCTGAAACCTCATGTAACCCCAAAAACTGTAGTGGCAATGCTGAATTTGCCTTGCTAATTTCATTTGAAAGGCCATACTTTTCAAGTCATTAGTCAAAATTATTTCTCTCTATCTTGACATAATACAAAGAAAGTGAAATAAGAATTCAATCTCTGCCTCTCAGATGGACATCACCCCAGGTCCTGATGGTCGTTTCGGCTTCACCATCGTGGGAGACTGCCCCCTCCTGGTGGAGGACTGTTCGCCCTGCTCTCCGGCGGGACGGGGTGGCCTGGGGGCCGGTGACTACATCATGGAGGTCAACGGGATCCCGGTGAGGCAGCACGAGATGGCGGCGGCGCTGATCAAGGCGTCCCAGGGGCGTACGCTGAGGCTGGGGGTGCTGTGTCTGGGGCCCAGACAGAAAGTACGCAGCAGTGGGAGTATGGATGGGATACAGCCTGGAGGAGACGGGATGAGGAAGGACCGCAAACACAAGGCCCTGGAGTTCAACAGGAAGGTGAGACTTTCTTTTAAACTAACTGTTGTATGAGTTATACACGGGAACATGGATGTTATTGATTATACACGGAACATGGATGTTATTGATTATACACGGGAACATGGATGTTATTGATTATACACGGGAACATGGATGTTATTGATTATACACGGAACATGGATGTTATTGATTATACACGGGAACATGGATGTTATTGATTATACACGGGAACATGGATGTTATTGATTATACACGGGAACATGGATGTTATTGATTATACAGGGGAACATGGATGTTATTGATTATACACGGGAACATGGATGTTATTGATTATACACGGGAACATGGATGTTATTGATTATACACGGGAGCATGGATGTTATTGATTATACACGGGAACATGGATGTTATTGATTATACACGGGAACATGGATGTTATTGATTATACAGGGGAACATGGATGTCCAGAGGAAACAACAAGCCTACTGAGCTTACTTCCTCAGTCAGATAATTGGAAGCTTCTTTGTAAATGTATACAATGCTTCTTTAGGGAGGCTGTGTAACTATGCGCCCTTCAATAACAATTGTTATTGATATCTTTCAGATTGACCAGATTTTGGGGGAGGAGCCAGAGGTGAAGGAGAGGCTGTTTGCGGTGCTGAAGCAGTATGCTGCGGAGAAGAAGGTTGATTGGCTGGCCTCTGTCCTCCCAGACATCCTCACCACTGACGAGCAGCAGACGCTCATCGGCAACATCAGGTACCGGAGTCTCTGTTCCCTGGGCATCATCCAGACTGTGTTCAGTATAGGTTCTTGAGATAGAGGAGGCAGCCTACCACCTGTACTCCCTTCTGAACATCACTCAGGCCCACAGAGATGTACAGTGGGGCAAAAAAGTATTTAGTCAGCCACCAATTCTGCAAGTTCTCCCACTTAAAAAGATGAGAGAGGCCTGTAATTTTCATCATAGGTACACTTCGACTATGACAGACAAAATTAGAAAAAACAATCCAGAAAATCACATTGTAGGATTTTTTATGAATTTATTTGCAAGTTATGGTGGAAAATAAGCATTTGGTCACCTACAAACAAGCACGATTTCTGGCTCTCACAGACCTGTAACTTCCTCTTTAAGAGGCTCCTCTGTCCTCCACTCGTTACCTGTATTAATGGCACCTGTTTGAACTTGTTATCAGTATAAAAGACACCTGTCCACAACCTCAAACAGTCACACTCCAAACTCCACTATGAGCTGTCAAAGAGCTGTCAAAGGACACCAGAAACAAAATTGTACACCTGCACCAGGCTGGGAAGACTGAATCTGCAATAGGTAAACAGCTTGGTTTGAAGAAATCAACTGTGGGAGCAATTATTAGGAAATGGAAGACATACAAGACCACTGATAATCTCCCTCGATCTGGGGCTCCACGCAAGATCTCACCCCGTGGGGTCAAAATGATCACAAGAAAGGTGAGCAAAACTCCCAGAACCACACAGGGGGACCTAGTCAATGACCTGCAGAGAGCTGGGACCAAAGTAACAAAGCCTACCATCAGTAACACAATACGTCGCCAGGGACTCAAATCCTGCAGTGCCAGACGTGTCCCCCTGCTTAAGCCAGTACATGTCCAGGCCCGTCTGAAGTTTGCTTGAGAGCATTTGGATGATCCAGAAGAAGATTGGGAGAATGTCATATGGTCAGATGAAACCAAAATATAACTTTTTGGTAAAAACTCAACTCGTCGTGTTTGGAGGACAAAGAATGCTGAATTGCATCCAAATAACACCATACCTACTGTGAAGCATGGGGGTGGAAACATCATGCTTTGGGGCTGTTTTTCTGCAAAGGGACCAGGACGACTGATCCGTGTAAAGGAAAGAATTAATGGGGCCATATATCGTGAGATTTTGAGTGAAAACCTCCTTCCATCAGCAAGGGCATTGAAGATGAAACGTGGCTGGGTCTTTCAGCATGACAATGATCCCAAACACACCGCCTGGGCAACAAAGGAGTGGCTTCGTAAGAAGCATTTCAAGGTCCTGGAGTGGCCTAGCCAGTCTCCAGATCTCAACCCCATAGAAAAACTTTGGAGGGAGTTGAAAGTCCGTATTGCCCAGCAACAGCCCCAAAACATCACTGCTCTAGAGGAGATCTGCATGGAGGAATGGGCCAAAATACCAGCAACAGTGTGTGAAAACCTTGTGAAGACTTACAGAAAACGTTTCACCTCAGTCATTGCCAACAAAGGGTATATAACAAAGTATTGAGATAAACTTTTGTTATTGACCAAATACTTATTTTCCACCATAATTTGCAAAGTGATTTTCTGGATTTTTTTTCTCATTTTGTCTGTCATAGTTGAAGTGTACCTATGATGAAAATTACAGGCCTCTCTCACTTTTTAAGTGGGAGAACTTGCACAATTGGTGGCTGACTAAATATATTTTTTGCCCCACTGTACATTAAATCCTTATTAATCCTAATCCTAGTACAACCCAGGTGGGATGCAGCCTTCTAATATCCCAATTTCGGAGTCCCAGTGAAAAGTAATAGTCTGTGGGGATTATTGTGCGATGGGTGATGAGTGTTTAAACAGGCTTTTCCTTTTGCTCATTTTGCTGGTGGAGGAAATTACGGGGGTCTTAATTAGTGTCAACCATTATCACACTGTGCTTTAGGTGGACACCATCTGTTGCAGACGGGGCTCAGGGTAAACCCACAGTGACCCTCCTGTTAGGTCAAACTAGTAGGGGTTTGAGTGAAACTGCATAGCCTCAGAGCCAAAATGGAGACTAGTCTTGAGCCAAATCAAATGGGTTAGTGACAGACCTGTCAGAAGATTTGACGGTGTTCACAATAATCACTGATGATCAGAAGTTAAGCTCAACCAAGGCAAAGCCAGTTTTAGTGAGGCTGTTTGAAATTCGACCTGATGTATTCAAATTTTGCTAGCAATGTTTTTGTCTGAGATCAGCTCAACGATCTGCCAATATTGTAATCATTACTGTCTCTACCTTTTTGCATGAGATTTGTTTCTTTGTGACCTCATCTGAACTCAGAGAATGAATGCTGGCAACTATGGCTGAAGACTCATATTGTCAGACATGTCAATGAAGAAATACTTGCATAATAATTTATCTTATGTCAGTGTGTGAAAATGAGCAACAAGACTCTCACTAAACCGTTAATCCAAGTACACTAAACCCTTAATCCAAGTACACTTTTTCCTTTAGATGTGTGGAGATTACTGTTACTTCCATACCCTATGAAGGGAGTTAGTTAGAGAGGGAGATGGGCATCTGTCATGTGAAATGAAAAGTCTTTAATCTGATTGGTTGGTATGAGGAATCCATCTGAGGGATTGGTTGGTATGAGGAATCCATCTGAGGGATTGGTTGGTATGAGGAATTCGTCTGAGGGATTGGTTGGTATGAGGAATCCATCTGAGGGATTGGTTGGTATGAGGAATTCGTCTGAGGGATTGGTTGGTATGAGGAATCCATCTGAGGGATTGGTTGGTATGAGGAATCCTTCTGAGGGATTGGTTGGTATGAGGAATTCGTCTGAGGGATTGGTTGGTATGAGGAATTCGTCTGAGGGATTGGTTGGTATGAGGAATCCATCTGAGGGATTGGTTGGTATGAGGAATCCATCTGAGGGATTGGTTGGTATGAGGAATTCGTCTGAGGGATTGGTTGGTATGAGGAATCCATCTGAGGGATTGGTTGGTATGAGGAATTCGTCTGAGGGATTGGTTGGTATGAGGAATCCATCTGAGGGATTGGTTGGTATGAGGAATCCATCTGAGGGATTGGTTGGTATGAGGAATCCATCTGAGGGATTGGTTGGTATAAGGAATCCATCTGAGGGATTGGTTGGTATGAGGAATCCATCTGAGGGATTGGTTGGTATGAGGAATCCATCTGAGGGATTGGTTGGTATGAGGAATCCATCTGAGGGATTGGTTGGTATAAGGAATCCATCTGAGGGATTGGTTGGTATGAGGAATCCTTCTGAGGGATTGGTTGGTATAAGGAATCCATCTGAGGGATTGGTTGGTATAAGGAATCCATCTGAGGGATTGGTTGGTATGAGGAATTCGTCTGAGGGATTGGTTGGTATGAGGAATCCATCTGAGGGATTGGTTGGTATGAGGAATCTGTCTGAGGGAACGTTGACCATGTGATCATCCGGCTGGGGTCTTACCACAGTGGGGAAACTTTACTAATGAGCTATAGCCAGACCACAGCTTTGATTATCTGACCATAACCTCACTTTACTCTAGGAAGTCAACTACACAGGTAATTAAGGTGGACATGGTGGATTGTGTGGGTTGTAGTTCCACATAACGCAGTTGAATCATCTCAGCGTCACTTACTTGTATATCAGGTAGGTAGTGATACCTTATGACTGGGGCCTTGAGTTTTTCTTGATCACGTGACCAGACCAGAAAAAAACTCAGTGTCCTAGTGATGTGATTAGATACCTTGTTTGGGGTGGCATGGTAGCCTAGTGGTTAGAGTGTTGGACTAGTAACCGAAAGGTTGCAAGTTCATATCCCCAAGCTGACAAGGTACCAATCTGTTGTTCTGCCCCTGAACAGGCAGTTAACCCACTGTTCCTAGGCCGTCATTGAAAATAAGAATTTGTTCTTAACTGACTTGCCTAGTAAAATAAATAAAAAATAGAGATTGTTATACTGTAAGATACGGTACTATTTAAGGTTATGTGTGAATCATTTAATATTTAAATGCAAAGCTATTTTGTCCAATAAGAACATAAGTCAGTGATTCCAGATCACCAGAGGACAGTGAGACTTTCCTTTGGCATCGTTCTAAATATAGACTGAGTGGCATTTAACAAACCATGGAGATGTTTGTTTTAGTCCACTGACTCTCTTCCTCTCTCTTGCGTCCCTCGCTCTCCTCCTCCTCCCTCTCTCTCTTCCACCTCCATCTCTCTCTCTTACTCTCTTACTCTCTCTTGCTCTCTCCCTTCCTCTTTCTCTCACTGTCTCTAAGGGATTTCTGTGATGGATTTTATCCTCATTATTCTGCTTTAAGCTCTTGCTCATCTGTGGTTGGTGATAGTTCACTGCTGGTGATGTTCCCTGGATGCACTATGCAGATTCTACCCCATACCGTTATAATGCATTATTATTTCAAAATTCATTTTGTGAACCTATGCACTTACTCACGTTTATTGTTTTATAATCCTGATTCTGAATTATGACAGAGTACTAACTCTAATGAGCTGTTTTGGGTGAGTACAGTTTTTTTTATTTTTTATTATTGGTTGTTTTGAACTGTGGTACATGCAGTTGTCTTGCAGTGCTGTCTTGCTGTTTCAGTAAAGGTAGGGGCACCGCAGTCAGTGTAATGTCATACTTGTCATATGTGGGCAGATAATTCCCCTGGTACAGTACTGTCCCTGTGCACTTTTTTTCTGAGGGGTATTCTGTGTTGGTGGCAGCTCTTTTTCAGAGACTTGTTTTAATGTTTAAACTATTTATTGTTGTGTAACTATTTATTGTTGAGAGGTCTGAATCAGTGTTGATGGTATTATTATGGCCTGTATATTGACTCTCAGCACTTGAATAGATCAACATGAAATATTCTAGGATTTTGTACCAGATTATACGATACTTTTTGTCTCTGGCGATTCCTAGAATAAGCGATAAACTACAACTCCTAATAAGTGATGGGCCTGGTTTATTATCTACTGAAGTGCCCTCTTCCTGGAGACCTACCGTCCTGTAGGTTTTCACTCCAACCCTGTTCCTGGAGAGCTCCTGTCCTGTAGGTTTTCACTCCAACCCTGTTCCTGGAGACTCCTGTCCTGTAGGTTTTCACTCCAACCCTTTTCCTGGAGAGCTCCTGTCCTGTAGGTTTTCACTCCAACCCTGTTCCTGGAGAGCTCCTGTCCTGTAGGTTTTCACTCCAACCATGTTCCTGGAGAGCTACCATCCTGTAGGTGTTCACTCCAACCCTGTTCCTGGAGAGCTCCTGTCCTGTAGGTTTTCACTCCAACCCTTTTCCTGGAGAGCTCTTGTCCTGTAAGTTTTCACTCCAACCCTGTTCCTGGAGAGCTCATGTCCTGTAGGTTTTCACTCTCACCCTTTTCCTGGAGAGCTCCTGTCCTGTAGGTTTTCACTCCAACCATGTTCCTGGAGAGCTCCTGTCCTGTAGGTTTTCACTCCAACCCTGTTCCTGGAGAGCTCCTGTCCTGTAGGTTTTCACTCCAACCCTGTTCCTGGAGAGCTACCATCCTGTAGGTGTTCACTCCAACCCTGTTCCTGGAGAGCTCCTGTCCTGTAGGTTTTCACTCCAACCCTGTTCCTGGAGAGCTCCTGTCCTGTAGGTTTTCACTCCAACCATGTTCCTGGAGAGCTACCATCCTGTAGGTGTTCACTCCAACCCTGTTCCTGGAGAGCTCCTGTCCTGTAGGTTTTTACTCCAACCATGTTCCTGGAGACTCCTGTCCTGTAGGTTTTCACTCCAACCCTGTTCCTGGAGACTCCTGTCCTGTAGGTTTTCACTCCAACCATGTTCCTGGAGACTCCTGTCCTGTAGGTTTTCACTCCAACCATGTTCCTGGAGAGCTCCTGTCTTGTAGGTTTTCACTCCAACCCTGTTCCTGGAGAGCTCCTGTCTTGTAGGTTTTCACTCCAACCCTGTTCCTGGAGAGCTCATGTCTTGTAGGTTTTCACTCCAACCATGTTCCTGGAGAGCTACCATCCTGTAGGTTTTCACTCCAACCCTGTTCCTGGAGAGCTAATATCCTGTAGGTTTTCACTCTCACCCTGTTCCTGGAGAGTTACCGGCCTGTAGGTTTTCACTCCAACTTTAATCTAGCCCACCTGATTTGAATAATTAGCTAGTTGATAAGCTGAATCAGGTAAGTTACAACTGGGGTTGGAGTGAAAACCTACAGGAGGGTAGCTTCCAGGGAACGCCTACTCTGTGAAGTGTGCAATAACTCAATTCGCCCTCGCACTCCTTCAAACAACACAATCTTTGAAAACTTTGTCAAAGGGTAAAGTCTACAAAACTTAGTCCACTCTGTTCATAACAGATTCCAGTTTTGGAAACCGAAAACTGTATTGAGATCAAATGTTTCATTGATGACAAATTAGCAGAATGGCGGACAAAATCCATCTCGCTACATCTTCTCCCACTGACGGCCACTGGGCTTCCTCTCATCACCATATTTGGCAGTGATGCTTCACCAACCGGATGCTTCACATTTGTTCATCTGGTGAAATACCTTTCTCATTGGTTTATCTACGATTGTAGTCTGTGAAAATGTTACCCTAAAAATGACTGAGCTGAAGGGACTTTTGATAATTTGGTTGATTAATAGATTTCTGTTGGATGTTTTGGTACAGTATATGACTAATTGTCACCAGATTGATTGTGTTTTGAGGAAGCAGAGGGAATCTAAACTGTCTTCTTTAATGTGGTGGTGTAGAAGTACTGTGAGTGCAGGGATCAATCCAACAGCCTCCTCACACAGTCAATTGTAGCATTACTCTATCTAGCAACAATCCTGGGCCAACAGCCTCCTCACACAGTCAATTGTAGCATTACTCTATCTAGCAACAATCCTGGGCCAACAGCCTCCTCACACAGTCAATTGTAGCATTACTCTATCTAGCAACAATCCTGGGCCAACAGCCTCCTCACACAGTCAATTGTAGCATTACTCTATCTAGCAACAATCCTGGGCCAACAGCCTCCTCACACAGTCAATTGTAGCATTACTCTATCTAGCAACAATCCTGGGCCAACAGCCTCCTCACACAGTCAATTGTAGCATTACTCTATCTAGCAACAATCCTGGGCCAACAGCCTACTCACACAGTCAATTGTAGCATTACTCTATCTAGCAACAATCCTGGGCCAACAGCCTCCTCACACAGTCAATTGTAGCATTACTCTATCTAGCAACAATCCTGGGCCAACAGCCTCCTCACACGTTTACAGTAAATTATAAACTGGGTGATACGAGTCCTGGATGCTTATTGTCTGACAGCCATGGTATATTAGAAAAAACATGGCTTTACCCATGTGTCAATAATACAGCATATCTAAACAGTAACTTTAATAAAATAAATAAATAATCCTTATAGCAGACATTATCTCATGGAATTACCCCTTTCTTTTCCCACGTGTCCAATTCCTTTTGAGGTGTTTGTTCTTGGCTTTACTGTAACAAATCTTTGTCAATGGTTCTGTCCTCTTTAATATGTATCTGTGCTTCTGTATATGGTTTTAAAGCTGCTTTCTTTGCACTCAACTTCCTTATATAGAAAGCATCATATAGCACCCAGACTCTGCAGTAATTCATCATTCCAAGAAAACACATCTCTTTATTTTATTTTATTTTTATTCATAGGTTTTGGTACTTTCAAAATCACCTTTTTTCTAGAGGGGTTCAGAATACACCCTTCTTGAATAATAATATATCCCAGATAAACGACCTCGGTATACCACAGTTATAATTTCCTTTTATTTATTTTATGGCCTTATTCTGCCATAAACGTCAACAACTGCAATATACATTTTTTGCATCTTTCACAAGTAGGATTAGCCACTAAAATATAATCTACATAAATCAAAATGTAACTTCCCTCTGGGGGCTCAAATTTTCCTAAATGACTAATGATTACTTATAATAAAATCTATAATTTGACTTCGGGACTACTTATACTGAAATAACTCCCTTAATTAACCCACATCAACGGGTCCTTGAGACCATAACACGGAGGGTACGGCTTCTAACTCCTCTTCCTGTTACTAAGTTAAAAACAAATCGTCCTGTCATTAATCGGGCCCCACGTCTAAGTAGACCCCAGGTTAAGTTCTCGCTTCTCCAATTCACTTTTCATCTATACCTGTCTATAAATTAACTATGCTGGTCTCCACTCAGTAACTGTTACCAATCAGTAATTCATTTTCCCTAATCAACCCATTTCCCCAATGCCAGCCATTCCTCAGATGGTTCGTTCACTAACAACACGTGTGGTCCCCCTGTCTCTTCTTCTATTCTCTGTCTGACTGCCCTTTCCAATTCACCTGTGTTCAATTTGAAACTGGCCACGAAACCCTCTAGATCTCTTCTGAATCCCTCTATTCCTGTCTTAGGATGTGCGACTCCTTCTACTGCTCAAGCTACATCCTTCTGTGTCCATGCCCTATAGACTTCTATCGTGTGTGGTTGTGCTCCATCCCCAGCTCTGGGATTGGGTAAGGCTATGGGTGGGAATTGGGATATCGCCTCATCATCATCTAACCATTCTGTGTCACTTCTGTCTTCTCTCAATCCTGGCTTATTATGAGATTCTAACCTTCGTAATGCTCCAGGTCTCCTGCTCCTCACACCCAGTCTCTCCCTCTCATTCTCCTCAAATTCCTTCTGATCTCTCTCACTTTTCCTTTGCTTTTCTTTCTCTTTGCCTTCTGCTCTCTATCTTGCTCTCCTCCTGGCCCCCCTCCTCTTCCTACTACTCCCAAACCATCAAGGTCACTTCGGGCTCAGCATAGGGCGGGGGAGCCTTTCCTGCTATTTGTCTGACGATCTTTCTCTGTTCTTTCTTACGTGTCTTTTCTTTCCCATAACAGTCAGTGTCAAGTTTGGTTTCCGTTCCTGTTGTAATGCTAAGTCAATGGTTGCCAATTCAACACCTCACAGTCTGTGCCCTCTGAATCCTCACTGTCATTCCCCTCATCTAGCCATGCCTGTTCCTCCTCATCCTCGGACTCCTCTCGCTCTCTCATTCACCTGCGTTCCCTCTTCTGTCTATCCCTATACTGTCTCTGTCTACTGTTCCTTGGTGGCGCCTTACAATCCTCTCCCATGTGGCCTGTTTTATTGCAGTTGTAGCACTTTATGTCCTCAGGTTCTATCCACTTTCTACTCTCCCTGTTTCCCCCTTTCGCTTTAAAATCTTTCCTGCTCTTTCCTGCAATTTCCCCAAGAGTGGCAATCAAATATTCTGCTCCTGTCTGTTCTTTCTTACTTTTCTTTTCCTTGCCATTATGCTCATGGTGTATAACATACCTCTTTAGTTCTGCTAAAGTGGCAATTCCCCACCCTATCAGAGTCTTTTTTATTACTTAGCAAATGTCAGGTCTCATACCACTCAAAATACTATTTTCAACTGTTGATGATACGGCCCATCTGCCCCCTGTACGGGATCTATCAATCCACTATTTGCATTGAAAATATCCCTTAATCTTTCCAAATATTGACTACCTGTCTCACTGTCTCCCTGTTTGCACTAATGGATTTTAGAAAAATCAACATGTCTATGGTAGTAATCTCTAAGAATATTACATAGTTGATTAAGTTTATCTCGATACTCTCAATGATCCTGGATCACCACAGATGCCATATATCCCTGTCAACGTTCCACTATTTAAATAAAACTCTTTTAATAATTAAATAAAACTCAAACGATTGTTAAACATAGCATATGTTTTATCTGTACAAATGAAATCTCTCCTTTGGGAGTCCACTGTATTTTATCTAACAATAACATGGCTTAATCATAAATCAGTCCCATCAATAATTTAATATATGTTGCATAGTGTGGGATCCATTATCTATAGTAATTTGCCATCCCTAAGAACTGCATCATATTTATTTTCATAATTAATTTTAACGCTTACAAAATCACTGTTTTTCTATCTCTATACATTTCCCTGTCCTGTTATACTAAATACTTAACATAAGTCTACCATAATTAAAACTTATTCTTGCTAACGTTATAACCTTATTCAACTAAAAAATATAATAATACTATAATATCAATTTTACAGCCTTGTTGTGTTAAATTTCTCACAAAAATATAATCTCCATACAAAAACAGCTAACTACCTAAGGGAGAATAAAACTCCAATTCAATCCACCCCTGACTATCTGGGTGAATTCAAATTTAAGAAAAACGAATTTACCACATCAATCACAGAGAAATATCTACTATCTAATTTTAACACATTTAGGAGAGTACGAGAATCAGGGACGCAAGAAACTCTTAAAATAATACTTATATTTACTCCTTATTAGTCCAGCACCATTCTCCATCCCACTAAGGATGGAGCCTTTCGGACTAAAAACATGGACAAGTTTCAAAAAACATCTTCTCCTCCAATAATAACATCATTATCCATTATTGAATTAATCATTAGGTATAATCCCTGCTATTACTTCTGGTTTCAATGAATACTGCCTTCAATAAGGCCAATCAAATAATGTAGGAGTAACAGTTACAGGTAAAAATCCTTTAATAAATCCCACATCTGCAACTCCTTTTAACCATAACATCACTGGTATCCCTGTGTCTAGCTTGAAACTTTCTCTCTGCTCTCGCTCTCATTGTCTCTGTCTCTCTCTCTATCTTGCTCTCTCTCTCCGCTCTCCTCCTTTTCTTGTTCTGTCTTTTCGGTCTGTCGCGGTACCGTCTTTGTCTCTCATCGTTTGGAGGAGCTCTCCACTCTCGGGCCAGATGTCCTGTTTTGTCACAATTAAAACACTTTCTATCGTCTGATCCTGTCCGTTTTTTCCCCTTCAACTCTTTTACGGGGCTCTGACAGCCACACCCTAGCGGTGTCTAACCCCTCCACTTGCTGCCTCTACTCAGTCCCCACACACCTTGTGCATCGGTTTTATCATGGATTCTAGTTTGTCTACGTCTAGACACCCTTCAAACCCATACTTCTTTCTCCACTTAGGACTAGAGGTTGACCGATTATGATTTTTCAACACCGATACCGATTAATCGGACGATTTTTAAAAATGTATTTGTAATAATAACAATTACAACAATACTGAATGAACACTTATTTTAACTTAATATAATACATTTTAAAAAATCAATTTAGCCTCAAATAAATAATGAAACATGTTCAATTTGGTTTAAATAATGCAAAAACAAAGTGTTGGAGAAGAAAGTAATATGTGCCAATATGCAATATGTGCCATGTATGTGCCATGTATAAATATGTGCCATGTAAAAAAGCTCACGTTTAAGTTCCTTGCTCAGAACATGAGAACATATGAAAGTTGGTGGTTCCTTTTAACATGAGACTTCAATATTCCAAGGTAAGAGGTTTTTAGGTTGTAGTTAATATAGTATTTATAGCACTATTTCTCTCTATACCATTTGTATTTCATATACCTTTGACTATTGGATGTTCTTATAGGCACTATAGTATTGCCAGTGTAACAGTATAGCTTCCGTCCCTCTTCTCGCCCCTACCTGGGCTCAAAGCAGGAACACATCGACAACAGCCACACTCGAAGCAGCGTTACCCATCGCTCCACAAAAGCCACAGCCCTTGCAGCGCAAGGGGAATAACTACTCCAAATCTAAAAGCGAGTGACGTTTGAAACAGTATTAGCGCACACCCAGCTAACTAGCTAACCATTTTACATTGGTGACACCAGCCATTAGGCTGATAGGCTTGAAGTCATAAACAGAGCTGTGCTTGTGAAGAGCTTCTGGCAAAACGCACGAAAATGCTGTTTGTTTGGTCCTGCTGCTGCTCAGTCAGACTGCTCTATCAAATCAGACTTAATTATAACATAATAACACACAGAAATACGAGCCTTTGGTCATTAATATGATCGAATCCGGAAACTATAATTTCGAAAACTAAACGTTTATTATTTCAGTGAAATACGGAACCGTTCGGTATTTTATCTAATGGGTGGCATCCCTAAGCCTAAATATTCATGTTACATCGCACAACCTTCAATGTTATGTCATAATTACGTAAAATTCTGGCAAATTAGTTTGCAATGAGCCAGGCAGCCCAAACTGTTGCATATACCCTGACTCTGCGTGCAATGAACGCAAGAGAAATGACACAATTTCACCTGGTTAATATTGCCTGCTAAACTGGATTAGTAGTTATAACTAGTGATTATGATTGATTGTTTTTTATAAGATAAGTTTAATGCTAGTTTAATGCTAGCTAGAAATTTACCTTGGCTTCTACTGCATTCGCGTAACAGGCAGGCTCCTCGTGGAGTGCCATGTGTCATGCATAGGTGTAATAGGTGGCAGGGAAGTCAGGCGCAGGAGAGTCAAATGGAGTGTAAAATGGAGTCTTTTAATAAAGTCCACGGAGTATGCTCCATAACACTAAAAGTACATGACAAACAAACATGGGTACAAGGACCCGACGCGACCTGACAAAGACATGAGGGGAAACAGAGGGTTATATACACAACAGGTAATGAATGGGATTGAAAACAGGTGTGTGGGAAGACAAGACAAAACCAATGGAAAATGAAAAAAGGATCAATGATGGCTAGAAGACCGGTGACGTCGAACGCCGAGCACCGCCCGAACAAGGAGAGGCAACGACTTCGGCAGAAGTCGTGACACCATGGTTAGAGCGTTGGACTAGTTAACAGTACAGTTCAAGATTGGATCCCCTGAGCTGACAAGGTGAAAATCTGTCGTTCTGCCCCTGAACAAGGCATTTAACCCACCGTTCCTAGGCCGTCAATGAAAATAAGAATGTGTTCTTAACTGACTTGCCTAGTTAAATAAAGGTATACAATAAAATAATTTAAAAAAACGGAAACCCAAAAATACCGTTTTCCGATTGTTATGAAAACTTGAAATCGGCCCTAATTAATCGTCCATTCCGATTAATCGGTCGACCTCTACTTAGGAACATAATAAATGTTCCTCTTGTCCTTGGATTCCATATACCCAGTTAATTCTGGGACCTCATTTGAGGATTTACTTCCCATAGTTAGTAAACCCTCTCCTTTGTTCTCTTCTTGGAACTTGTTCTCTTCTTGGAACTAGAAATGATTACTATTATGACTTTTGATAGATTATAACGCACGTAATTATTCCCCATCTGATATCTATCTTGACCTTCCCAGTTCTATCTTGACCGTTCCAGTTCTTTCGACATCAGAATTAGTTTATATTGGTAATGGCCTTAACTATCTTGAGTCATTGCGGACCCACTTACATTTGTTGATTTTTACGTCCGGCCTCCCTCCGCTTTATATTTATTCAGATACTCATGCCTCAAACTTTCTCCAAATAAACGCCGAAAAACGGTATACCAAACGATAATCCTGCTGGATTGTTAGTGGTAATCATCCTTTCTTCTTTCTTTTTTTGTTTTTTTTTGCTGAATTTTACCTCTTTGTTCTCCCCAATTTCGTGGTGTCCAATTGTTTTTAGTAGCTACTATCTTGTCTCATCGCTACAACTCCCGTACGGGCTCGGGAGAGACGAAGGTTGAAAGTCATGCGTCCTCCGATACACAACCCAACCAAGTCGCACTGCTTCTTAATGCAGCGCCATCCAACCCGGAAGCCAGCCGCACCAATGTGTCGGAGGAAACACCGTGCACCTGGCAACCTTGGTTAGCGCGCACTGCGCCCGGCCCGCCACAGGAGTCGCTGGTGCGCGATGAGACAAGGACATCCCTACCGGCCATGCCCTCCCCTAACCCGGACGACGCTAGGCCAATTGTGCGTCGCCCCACGGACCTCCCGAACGCGGCCAGTTACGACAGAGCCTGGGCGCTAACCCAGAGTCTCTGATGGCACAGCTGGCGCTGCAGTACAGGCCCATAATCATCATTTCTTCAATAGATTAAAATACTATTTTATCTAATGAAGGTTTCGGATTTGACCCCCTAAATCCATGAATAAATATTACTGACCTTATTCTTGCAGCTGAGAATTCAATGTAGGTTGGATCTCATCACCGTTTCTGTTGTGTACCAGTTTGCCACGGGCCTGAAATTGACCCTCAATTTCAGAGGTCAGGTCTTTGTCTTACGGATCCTTGATCTGCCCGTGCACGGTATCGGTGTTCCCTGGGACGACAGAAACAGGTATTGAGATCCGGCCCGAAGGTCCAAGTTGTCACGAGAATTTCTATCCCAATGTTCTAACTGAACTATTTTATAGCTTTGACCAATCCCCAGAGGTTGTAAGGCTCTGGTTAATGAAGAATTAGACAAAGTCCCAGTCTGCAATTGATCAATCCTTTATTCAGAGAGCGCTATGCCCCTCAAATGCAGAGCCAGTCTTTTTGTACACACACACACACACACACACACACACACACACACACACACACACACACACACACACACACACACACACACACACACACACACACACACACACACACACACACACACACACACACACACACACACACAAACAAACAAACACACACACACACACACACACACACACACACACACACACACACACACACACACACACACACACACACACACACACACACACACACACACACACACACTCAAAGTTCTTTGAAGAACCTTTAGGGTTCTTGGCAATGAAAATTGCCCCCAAACGATTATCCTAAGAACCCTATAGGAGGTGGTGTTCATCGAGGAACCTCCTTAGTTGGTGGAGGTTCTTTCAGGAACCTAACTGTCCAATTGAAGCATTTGGATTTGAATTTCAAAGGACAGCAGGTGCAGTCACTTAACTGAAAAATGTAAAGTTCTCCTCAATGTAAGGTAAGGGTTGTCCCTTGTAGGATCTAAATTGATGTTGTTTTATGATGATACCATCTATCTTTTCATATTTGTGCAAATCTTTCTAAAAGAGAAAATGGACTCCATTCAATGTATATCAATCAATAAAGAGGTAAGAATATGTACTGTAGGCTATGAGAATATGTTGAAGGCTATCTGTATTGGGTGTAGATGACTGAACTGCTCATTTTTGTGTCTGTGTCTGCAGGTATACGGACGAGAAGACATACAAAGGTATGTCCTTTGGTATTGGTATGTTATGCAGATCATATGTACCATCCTCCTCCCTTACCTCTTCAATGAATATACCATATACCACAAGGTATGTGTATGAAAACCATTATCAAAACATTTTTTTTTCATTCAAATGTATTACAAAAACCAAGGTATGAATATGGTGGTGTGCATGTATTGTTAAACATCTGTATAATTACTATTTTTTTGGATTCAAACACTTCCCCCTGTGTTAAGAATATTTTAAATATGTTGAAAATGACATAACATTGCGTTTTAGTTATATAGTATGCATATAGTATGCCTTACTGTGTTTGTGAACTGTACTAAAAGAATCACCATGCACTGAAAAATCATTCTGACTGTGGATACGGAGAACATCAACTCAGATTTAGATATTTGTATTCTGCTTTGCCACTAAAATCATAATAAACACTGATAACTCAAATATTTTGTTATTGTTATGTGTATTATTAATAATAATAATAACAGGGGAGGGGGGTAGTTCAAAAATGTACCCCAAAAGGTTCTTCAAAAGGTTCTTTGAGGATCCATTAAAAGGGGTTCTTCGAAGAACTTTAAGAGGGTTTCCCCCACAATTTCATTTTGAAGAACCCCTAAAGGACACTCCAGGTACCTTTTCTTTTTTAGAGTGTAGATGTTGATGTTCCATAATGTGATATCAGAGAAACTGACCTTGTTTATTGACTTTCTGTCCAACATCTGTGTCTGATGGCCATTGACCAGCGACACAGTGACCCTTGTCACTGGTTTCTAAACCACATAATTATATATCCGCTCAACCTTTAATGTTCACCGGTCGTTTAGTGTCAGGCAGAGTCAGGCAGTCAGGCAGTCAGGCAGAGTCAGGCAGAATCAGGCAGTCAGGCAGAGTCAGGCAGTCAGGCAGAATCAGGCAGTCAGGCAGTCAGGCAGAGTCAGGCAGTCAGGCAGAATCAGGAAGTCAGGCAGAGTCAGGCAGTCAGGCAGAGTAAGGCAGAATCAGGTAGTCAGGCAGTCAGGCAGTCAGGCAGAGTCAGGCAGTCAGGCAGAATCAGGAAGTCAGGCAGAGTCAGGCAGTCAGGCAGAGTAAGGCAGAATCAGGCAGTCAGGCAGAGTCAGGCAGTCAGGCAGAATCAGGCAGTCAGGCAGAGTCAGGCAGAATCAGGCAGTCAGGCAGAGTCAGGCAGAATCAGGCAGTCAGGCAGAGTCAGGCAGAATCAGGAAGTCAGGCAGAGTCAGGCAGTCAGGCAGAGTAAGGCAGAATCAGGCAGTCAGGCAGAGTCAGGCAGAGTCAGGCAGTCAGGCAGAGTCAGGCAGTCAGGCAGAGTAAGGCAGAATCAGGCAGTCAGGCAGAGTCAGGCAGAGTCAGGCAGTCAGGCAGAGTCAGGCAGTCAGGCATTCAGGCAGAGTCAGAGAGTCAGGCAGAATCAGGCAGTCAGACAGAGTCAGGCAGAGTCAGGCAGAATCAGGCAGTCAGGCAGTCAGGCAGAGTCAGGCAGTCAGGCAGTCAGGCAGAGTCAGAGAGTCAGGCAGAATCAGGCAGTCAGACAGAGTCAGGCAGAGTCAGGCAGTCAGGCAGAGTCAGGCAGTCAGGCAGTCAGGCAGAGTCAGGCAGTCAGACAGAGTCAGGCAGTCAGACAGAGTCAGGCAGTCAGGCAGTCAGACAGAGTCAGGCAGTCAGACATAGTCAGGCAGTCAGACAGAGTCAGGCAGTCAGGCAGAGTCAGGCAGGCATGTGTCAAAGCAAAGCAAGAAATGGTGACAGTCTCTCACATCTGGAATATAAAGAAATTGAGGTCTTCCAGTTATATTTTTGCTCGTCATTCCTCCCTTTGGAGAGATCCCTCCACCGTCTTAGATTATTATAGAGCACCACTCTACTCTGCTGCAAATGAGGTCATATTAGTTGAAATCTCAATTAGTTCCAAAGGTAAGACAGTTTCCACAACTTTTATGATAAGGCGGTTGTTTGGAAAGAGAACCTTGCATGTCACAGTGAAATTCTGTTGTAGTGGATGAGGTTTTATCAGAAATATCGCTGAATGGCACAAGGATGGCAGATGGTATGGCTAGAAACGTAGAAAGTTAGTAGAGAGAGAGCAACTGTGTGGTTTGGTGAGATACCAAGCTAAATGATGCTGCCTAAGTACAGCGCAACAATAATGAACCACAGTTCAGATAAGTGTCCACAAATAAATTTCCATAGACCAGCAAGAGTTCTAAATATATCTCCATGTGTCTGGATAACTCAGTAGCACTGTGGAATAATCATGGTTAATTAGCAGAGCATTCCCCTGTGGTGGCTAGAATCCTTATTGTCTCTGAAGAGCTTCTCTGTGTCCTATTTGCTTGATTTAGCTGCCCAGCTTGTTTTTATCTGCATAATTAGCTAGTTCGTTTTTTTATATGTGTTTCACTCTCTCTCTCTCTCTCTCTCTCTCTCTCCCTCTCCCTCTCTCTCTCTCTCTCTCTCTCTCTCTCTCTTTCAATTCAATTCAAGGGGCTTTATTGGCATGGGTAACATATGTTAACATTGCCAAAGCAAGTAAGGTAGATAATATATAAAGTGAAATAAACAATAAAAATTAACAGTAGACATCACACATACAGAAGTTTCAAAACAATAAAGACATTACAAATGTCATATTATATATATATATAGTGTTTTTACAATGTACAAATGGTAAAGGACACAAGATAAAATAAATAAGCATAGATATGGGTTGTATTTACAATGGTGCGTGTTCTTCACTGGTTGCCCTTTTCTCGTGGCAACAGGTCACAAATCTTGCTGCTCTGATGGCACACTGTGGAATTTCACCCAGTAGATATGGGAGTTTTTCAAAATTGGATTTGTTTTCGAATTCTTTGTGGATCTGTGTAATCTGAGGGAAATATGTCTCTCTAATATGGTCATACATTGGGTAGGAGGTTAGGAAGTGCAGCTCAGTTTCCACCTCATTTTGTGGGCAGTGAGCACATAGCCTGTCTTCTCTTGAGAGCCATGTCTGCCTACGGCAGCCTTTCTCAATAGCAAGGCTATGCTCGCTGAGTCTGTACATAGTCAAAGCTTTCCTTAATTTTGGGTCAGTCACAGTGGTCAGGTATTCTGCCGCTGTGTACCCTCTGTGTAGGGCCAAATAGCATTCTAGTTTGCTCTGTTTTTTTGTTAATTCTTTCCAATGTGTCAAGTAATTATCTTTTTGTTTTCTCATGATTTGGTTGGGTCTAATTGTGCTGCTGTCATGGGGCTCTGTAGGGTGTGTTTGTGAACAGAGCCCCAGGACCAGCTTGCTTAGGGGACTCTTCTCCAGGTTCATCTCTCTGTAGGTGATGGCTTTGTTGTGGAAGGTTTGGGAATCGCTTCCTTTTAGGTGGTTATAGAATTTAACAGCTCTTTTCTGGATTTTGATAATTAGTGGGTATCGGCCTAATTCTGCTCTGCATGCGTTATTTGGTGTTCTACGTTGTACACGGAGGATATTTTTGCAAAATTCTGCGTGCAGAGTCTCAATTTGGTGTTTGTCCCATTTTGTGAAGTCTTGGTTGGTGAGCGGACCCCAGACCTCACAACCATAAAGGGCAATGGGCTCTATGACCGATTCAAGTATTTTTAGCCAAATCCTAATTGGTATGTTGAAATTTATGTTCCTTTTGATGGCATAGAATGCCCTTCTTGCCTTGTCTCTCAGATCGTTCACAGCTTTGTGGAAGTTACCTGTGGCGCTGATGTTTAGGCCAAGGTATGTATAGTTTTTTGTGTGCTCTAGGACAACAGTGTCTAGATGGAATTTGTATTTGTGGTCCTGGTGACTGGACCTTTTTTGGTACACCATTATTTTGGTCTTACTGAGATTTACTGTCAGGGCCCAGGTCTGACAGAATCTGTGCATAAGATCTAGGTGCTGCTGTAGGCCCTCCTTGGTTGGTGACAGAAGCACCAGATCATCAGCAAACAGCAGACATTTGACTTCAGATTCTAGTAGTGTGAGGCCGGGTGCTGCAGACTTTTCTAGTGCCCGCGCCAGTTCGTTGATATATATGTTGAAGAGGGTGGGGCTTAAGCTGCATCCCTGTCTAACCCCACGACCCTGTGTGAAGAAATTTGTGTGTTTTTTACCCATTTTAACCGCACACTTGTTGTTTGTGTACATGGATTTTATGATGTCGTATGTTTTACCCCCAACACCACTTTCCATCAGTTTGTATAGCAGACCCTCATGCCAAATTGAGTTGAAGGCTTTTTTGAAATCAACAAAGCATGAGAAGACTTTGCCTTTGTTTTGGTTTGTTTGGTTGTCAATTAGGGTGTGCAGGGTGAATACATGGTCTGTTGTACGGTAATTTGGTAAAAAGCCAATTTGACATTTGCTCAGTACATTGTTTTCATTGAGGAAGTGTACGAGTCTGCTGTTAATGATAATGCAGAGGATTTTCCCAAGGTTACTGTTGACGCATATTCCACGGTAGTTATTGGGGTCAAATTTGTCTCCATTTTTGTGGATTGGGGTGATCAGTCCTTGGTTCCAAATATTGGGGAAGATGCCAGAGCTAAGGATGATGTTAAAGAGTTTTAGTATAGCCAATTGGAATTTGTTGTCTGTATATTTGATCATTTCATTGAGGATACCATCAACACCACAGGCCTTTTTGGGTTGGAGGGTTTTTATTTTGTCCTGTAACTCATTCAATGTAATTGGAGAATCCAGTGGGTTCTGGTAGTCTTTAATAGTTGATTCTAAGATCTGTATTTGATCATGTGTATGTTTTTGCTCTTTATTCTTTGTTATAGAGCCAAAAAGATTGGAGAAGTGGTTTACCCATACATCTCCATTTTGGATAGATAATTCTTCGTGTTGTTGTTTGTTTAGTGTTTTCCAATTTTCCCAGAAGTGGTTAGAGTCTATGGATTCTTCAATTACATTGAGCTGATTTCTGACATGCTGTTCCTTCTTTTCCGTAGTGTATTTCTGTATTGTTTTAGTGATTCACCATAGTGAAGGCGTAGACTCAGGTTTTCCGGGTCTCTATGTTTTTGGTTGGACAGGTTTCTCAATTTCTTTCTTAGATTTTTGCATTCTTCATCAAACCATTTGTCATTGTTGTTAATTTTCTTCGGTTTTCTATCTGAGATTTTTAGATTTGATAGGGAAGCTGAGAGGTCAAATATACTGTTAAGATTTTCTACTGACAAGTTTACACCTTCACTATTACAGTGGAACGTTTTACCCAGGAAATTGTCTAAAGGGGATTGAATTTGTTGTTGCCTAATTGTTTTTTGGTAGGTTTCCAAACTGCATTCCTTCCATCTATAGCATTTCTTAATGTTACTCAGTTCCTTTGGCTTTGATGCCTCATGATTGAGTATTGCTCTGTTTAGGTAGACTGTGATTTTGCTGTGGTCTGATAGGGGTGTCTGTGGGCTGACTGTGAACGCTCTGAGAGACTCTGGGTTGAGGTCAGTGATAAAGTGGTCTACAGTACTACTGCCAAGAGATGAGCTATAGGTGTACCTACCATAGGAGTCCCCTCGAAGCCTACCATTGACTTTGTACATACCCAGCGTGCGACAGATCTGCAGGAGTTGTGACCCGTTTTTGTTGGTTATGTTGTCATAGTTGTGCCTAGGGGGGCATACGGGGGAGGGAATGCTGTCACCTCCAGGCAGGTGTTTGTCCCCCTGTGTGCTGAGGGTGTCAGGTTCTTGTCCGGTTCTGCCATTAAGGTCGCCACAGACTAGTACATGTCCCTGGGCCTGGAAATGATTGATTTCCCCCTCCAGGATGGAGAAGCTGTCTTCATTAAAATATGGGGATTCTAGTGGGGGGATATAGGTAGCACACAGGAGGACATTTTTCTCTCTTAGGATAATTTCCTTTTGAATTTCTAGCCAAATGTAGAATGTTCCTGTTTTGATTAATTTAATAGAGTGAGTTAGGTCTGCTCTATACCAAATTAGCATACCCCCTGAGTCCCTTCCCTGTTTCACACCTGGTAGTTTGGTGGATGGGACTACCAGCTCTCTGTAGCCTAGAGGGCATCCAGTGGGTCTGTCTCCTCTATACCAGGTTTCTTGCAGGATGACAATGTCTGTATTACCGATTTCTTTGGTGAAGTCCGGGTTTCTGCACTTCAGGCCAAAGGCAGATGACCTCAGGCCTTGGATATTCCAGGATGAAATAGTAAAGGCTTTTTGTTCCATAAAGTGTCCAATGTTGTTGGTCATGTGGTTTGGCCTCAGGCCAGTAAGTGTGAGCAGAGCCTGCTGAGCATCTGGTACGTGTCATTGGCTTGGGCGAGTGTGAGAGTGGGGGTTGGGACTGTTTGCCCGCTCACTACCTGGGTGTATGTGTGGCTTCCATGTTGAGGCCTTCTTTGCGGGGGTGGGGTGCATGGGGTGGGCAGGAGTGGCATAGGTCTTATCTGAGGGGGCCTAAATGGGGTGTGGGCATGGTTGACGTGGGGGGTGTTGATTGGTTGGGGTAGGGGTGTGGATGTGTCTGGGTGTGCGGTGGTCTGGATGTAATTCCTCTTGGCGTGGGTCCTCTATGTGTAGGTCCAGGGGGGGTCCTGCAGGTCTGGGAGGGTGTCTCGCTGGTCTGGGTGGGGTGTCTATTGATCTGTTTCTCCTGTGTGAAGTGTTGGGGATACGTTTGAGAGCGATGTCCTTTAGAGTTCGGGCAAAGATGGGCACTGCTGCCTTGTAGAGGTGGACCTGGTCATAGAGGCTGTTCAAGTCCAGTGTGGAGTGGTGGGCCAGGAAAACGTTTGGTTTTGAGGCACAGTCACGGGAAATACTTGCGTTTACCCGCTGTATTGTGGCAGGGTGGAAGTCTTTTTGTGGTAGCAGGGTGGAGATAACCACTTGTGCGTTGGGGAAAGTAGAAGAAGCCTTTTCAATCACTCCCTTCAGTGCTGTGGCCACTCTTTCCTGCTGTGCCCTCAGGTCGTTTGTGCCTGTGTGTATTATTATGTGGCTGGGTGAGCCTAGTTTGGCCTCAGACAGAAGGTCTAGGGCGCTCTGGGTGTTTGGACACCAGAGTTTAGACACACTGTGTTTGGGAAAAAGTTTTTTTTCTTCTATATATTTCCCATTTGAGTCCATAAGTAGTACAATCTGTGTCTTGTGTTTGTCCTCAGTGGGTGTGGGGGGGTGTCAGAAGGGCTATCAGGGTGGCTGACAAGGAGGGTGCTCAGAGGGGGTGAGAGCCGCTGGGCTTGGGGTTCTTCATTTGCCTGTTCTGCTGTGATGTTGACTCTATGGTCAGGGTCTGGTGTGGACTGTTCTGCTGTGGTGTCGAGACTTTTGTTGGGTGCTGAGCTGGGCTGTTCTGCTGGCTTCTCTGTGGGGGTGGCCACCTCTCTAGTGGGTTGCTCTCTGTCACACGCCGTCCCCCTCAACCTCTCCTCCATCCCCCTCACCCTCTCCTCCATCCCCCTCAACCTCTCCTCCACCAGCAGCCTGATACTCTCCTCTAGTGCTCTGTTCTGCTCCTCTTTCTCCTGTTGTATTTGCCTCACCACTGTCCAAAGTGCAGATATGTCTCTGTCCACCTCCAGCTCTCCTGGTCTGGTTAAGGGGCTGTTGTTGTGTTGGGCTGTTGTCTGGGTCTGTGCTGACTGAAATGTAATCACCTGCTGTTCCAGCTCCACCTGCCTTATCTCCAGCTGGGTGAATTTCTCTCTCTCTCTCTCTCTCTCTCTCTCTCTCTCTCTCTCTCCCTCTCTCTCTGTGTGTTCTGTTCTGTTCTGTTTATGTCATATTATAATTACGTGGCCAGTTAGTTTGGTTCCCGTAATTCTCCACTTCATTATAAATTATGTCTGGCCACTCATCATCTGATTCATCTAATCATGGGAACAAAAGCTAGGAGATACTCAGAGGGGTCAACAATACCAGGGCCAGGGGTGACACACTGAAGAGCCAGGGGTGACACACTGAAGGGCCAGGGATGACACACTGAAGGGCCAGGGATGACACATTGAATGACCAGCATGATTCATTTTCTCTGTGTTTATCAGCTCAATCTGATTTCAGTCATAATTATTATTATCATTATATTCAATCTTTTGATCATATTAATTAATTATATTTATATGTACTCACATGATCTGTGTTGGATTATGTTAATTTGCTTGAATTCCCATTAACAATATATCTTTACTGATTCAATGTTAATTTGTTTAAATTTACATTAACAATCCATCTGTATTGATTCAATGTTAATTTGTTTGAATTTTAATTAACAATTTTATCTGTATTGATGCGATGTTAATTTGTTTGAATTCTCATTAACAATTTAATCTGTATTGATGCGATGTTAATGTGTTTGAATTCTCATTAACAATTTAATCTGTATTGATGCGATGTTAATTTGTTTGAATTCTCATTAACAATTTAATCTGTATTGATGCGATGTTAATGTGTTTGAATTCTCATTAACAATTTAATCTGTATTGATGCGATGTTAATTTGTTTGAATTCTCATTAACAATTTAATCTGTATTGATGCGATGTTAATTTGTTTGAATTCTCATTAACAATTTTATCTGTATTGATGCGATGTTAATTTGTTTGAATTCTCATTAACAAAAGTATCTGTATTGATGCGATTTTAATTTGTTTGAATTTCCATTAGCAACCATCTGTATTGATGCAATGTACATTTGTTTGAATTTCCATTAGCAATCCATCTGTATTGATGCAATGTTAATTTGTTTGAATTTACATTAACAATCCATCTGTATTGATGCAATGTTAATTTGTTTGAATTTCCATTAGCAATCCATCTGTATTGATGCAATGTTAATTTGTTTGAATACCATTAACAAAAGTATCTGTATTGATGCGATTTTAATTTGTTTGAATTTCCATTAGCAACCATCTGTATTGATGCAATGTACATTTGTTTGAATTTCCATTAGCAATCCATCTGTATTGATGCAATGTTAATTTGTTTGAATTTACATTAACAATCCATCTGTATTGATGCAATGTTAATTTGTTTGAATTTCCATTAGCAATCCATCTGTATTGATGCAATGTTAATTTGTTTGAATTTACATTAACAATCCCATCTGTAATGAGGCGACATTGTTCACACACATTCCTGTTTTAACCAGCTGTCAGCTGTCTTCTGTGTGTGTGTGTGTGCGTGTCTCTGTGTGTTTGTACGTGTGTGTGTGTGGGTGGTGTGTGTGTGTGGTGTGTGTGTGTGTGTGTGTGGGTGGTGTGTGATGTGCTGTGCTGCCCTCTTGGCTGTTCCTGATCACTGAATGAGTTTGTGTTCAACGTCAGCTGTTGCTTTTCCATCTCAGTGTGGTTGTGATGAGCCCTATGTTTTACATCTTCAATTAGCACATCATCAGTTCTAGGATGAACATGACACGACTATTCTCTTGGTTATGCTACTAAAGACAAACGGACCAGACATGATGGCTTTTATCAGTGTTGTTGTCTACACGATGAGAAGATGATAGTCCTTCACCTCGTGACAGACAGACAGACAGACGGACGGACGGACGGAGGGAGGGAGGGATGATAGAGAGAGTGGGAGAAGGAGAGGGAGAGAGAGGTGGTAGAGTTATATATTGCTTACTCCCACACCTTTGCTGTTGCTGTATTGGTATCTCATGCTGCAGCAGTGAGAATCCACACTGTAGCAAATGACGCCACTGCACAGAGGGCTGCCTCACTGACTGGCTCTATAGAAATCTCTCTCTCTATCCATCTCGCCTCTCCTCCTCTGTATCCATGGACTACAGTGGCTAAATGGAAAGATAAAGACTTTTAAGAAGTATGTTTGTTTAGTTTTTGTCAATCTATGGATTTCTAAGTATATTTTTATGATGAATCTACTTCACCAAGTCAACAGTGATTTGTATTCAGCTGCATGGATTTTCTTCTCCATCCTGGATACCTGATTCTCAGTTCCAGCTCGGACTTTTTCCTCTGAATGTCAGATCAGGGCTTTGGTATGAGTGGTGCGGTGTTTGGCACCAGAGTTGATGCAGACTGCTGAGGTTGTTCTCTAAGGTTTCTAGTAACATCTTCTGGTTCCCGGGGATCTCCGTAGATCAACACCATCCTAGTTTTTCTCTGATTCCTCTCTTACCTCTTGTTCTGGGCAGAGGTGACACAGACTGTTGGGGGGTGACTGATAAAGTCTACCTGGTGGTACCCTCCCTTAGATCCAGAGGGACCTCTCCACCCCTCCACCTTTCCCCCTACTTTCCCTTCGTCTCACATGCTGGTCCCTCTCTCACCATGTTCACCAGGATCTTCATCCCCAAGAAGCACCGACAGCGGTTCGACGAGGCCGTGTCCCAGAGCCTGATCCAGAAGATCTGTCGCAGTAAGAGCATCAGCGAGCCGGGCCGGCAGGGCCGTCTGAGACGTAGCCGCAGCGAGGACCACCCCGACCGCCACCACGGCTCCAAACGGGCCAGCTCAGTACCTCGGGATCCTGGGGAGGACGGAGGGGGACAGGAGAGAGGAGAGAGCGGGTACAGGAAGTCGACGTTGGGCAAACCTGGGCATCAATCAGAAGCCAATCAGAGGTTAGTATACTGTATGTTATAGTTAGCTATGACTCCCACTCAGCTAAGAGAGAGAAGATTTAGGAGATTCTGTTTGTGTGGTTGGAGCTGGAGATACTGAATGAATCACTGAATGAATATATATATATATATGTATACACAACTGTGGAAGTATGCATGGTGTCATTGTCCATTTGGAAGGCCCATTTGTGACCAGGCTTTAACTTCCTGACTGATGTCTTGATGTTGCTTCAATATATCTGCATAATTGTCTATCATCATGATGCCATCTATTTTGTGAAGTGCACCAGTCCCTCCTGCAGCAAAGCACCCACACAACATGATGCTGCCACCCCCGTGCTTCACGGTTGGGATGATGTTCTTCGGCTTGCAAGCTCCCCTCTTTTTCCTCCAAACATAATGATGGTCATTATGGCCAAACAGTTTTATTTTTGTTTCATCAGACAAGAGGACATTTCCTCAAAAAATATGATCTCTGTCCCCATGTGCAGTTGCAAACCGTAGTCTGGCTTTTTTAGCAGTGGCTTCGGAGTAGTTTTGGAGTAGTGGCATCTTCCTTGCTGAGCAGCCTTTCAGGTTATGTCAATATAGGACTCGTTTTACTGTGGATATAGACACTTTTTTACCTGTTTCCTCCAGCATCTTCACAAGGTCCTTTGCTGTTGTTCTGTGATTGATTTGCACTTTTCGCACCAAAGTACGCTCATCTCTAGGAGACAGAATGCGTATCCTTCCTGAGCGGTATGACAGCTGTGTGGTCCCATGGTGATTATACTTGCGTACTATTGTTTGTACAGATGAATGTGGTACCTTCAGGCGTTTGAAAATTGCTACCAAGGATGAACCAGACTTGTGGAGGTCTACAATATTTTTCTGAAGTCTTGGATAATTTCCTTTGATTTTCCCATGATGTCAAGCAAACAGGCACGGAGGTAGGCACGGTTTGAAGGTAGGCCTTGAAATACATCCACAGGTACACCTCCAATTGACTCAAATTATGTCAATTGGCCTAAGACACAGTAGGCTCAGCTCTAAGACATACAGTAGGCTCAGCTCTAAGACATACAGTAGGCTCAGCTCTAAGACATACAGTAGGCTCAGCTCTAAGACATACAGTAGGCTCAGCTCTAAGACATACAGTAGGCTCAGCTCTAAGACATACAGTAGGCTCAGCTCTAAGACATACAGTAGGCTCAGCTCTAAGACATACAGTAGGCTCAGCTCTAAGACATACAGTAGGCTCAGCTCTAAGACATACAGTAGGCTCAGCTCTAAGACATACAGAAGGCTCAGCTCTAAGACATACAGTAGGCTCAGCTCTAAGACATACAGTAGGCTCAGCTCTAAGACATACAGTAGGCTCAGCTCTAAGACATACAGTAGGCTCAGCTCTAAGACATACAGTAGCCATGCTGGAAACACTTGGTTGGTTATTTTTGTTAAATATAAATACCAATCTTTGCATTAATTCCACAATGAGGTTTTAACAGCTAGGACCGCTCTTTCTTGCTTGACAGATCCGCTAACCTAGCTAAGCGGCTAGTCATCAAGCTAACAAAGTTAGTCCCAGATGAGTTTTCCAGAGTAGCCCTCTTGCCTGGAGAAGTAAATTAATGGTTTCAGCGCTGTAGGAGCTGTATCTACTACACTTTGTTTCAGGGCAAACTGGATCACTCAGAGTTCCAGCGCTGTAGGAGCTGTATCTACTACGCTTTGTTTTAGGGCAAACTGGATCACTCAGAGTTCCAATACGGCTATTGTTTGCTTGCCAAGGATTATAGGCTTAAGGTGGCTTCCTTGATCGCGCAAGTCGTGAAATGTTTACCTTTTCTCCGCCAGTGGCTGGACGGCGTTCGCACTTATTGGATGCATGTCCTTCTTGTTGTTCATTGTTATCTGACTGGCTGGGGTTGCACAGAATTCATTCGCCAGGGGAGCCATCTCCTACCTCTCCTCCCCCATATGATAGAGGAGTCGAAGGAGCACAGCAAGAGGAGTATGGCAATCAAAGATGGTCGCATGTCACAAGCCGTGGAAGCTAAAGGCAGTGGCCTCCCACAAAGCAGTCTACACTCCCAACGAGAGGCCCGGTGCGGATAAAAACAGTGAATAGTTTCACCATCCTGGAGCCTGATCTTCCTGCACCTTCGTCGCTGGGGGTTCCTGTGTCCTACTCCTTCCCCTACGATTTTGAATTCGATGTCGGCAACCTTCCATCTCTGCTCTGGATCTAGTGGGGATTCTCCATCTGCGTAGGCCTGCACCAGGTGCCGGGAGTTACGTGCTGAAGTTATCCTGCCTCTCGCCTGTCCTCAAAGGGTTCCCCGAATCTTGTGAAGCGAAGGAGGGGGCGGATTTCCTTGTCCTGCTCACCAGCCGTGATTTTAGGCAGCTCCATGGTAAGAATTGTGACTGTTCCTGGTGCAAAAACAATGTCCTATTCCTGAGATTGAAGAAGTTACATTACTAAGCTGCTCTTGAATGTGCTCTATCAGGACATGGAAATCAATTCTATCGTAGTCCATGTGGCTTTTAATGACATTATGAAGGGCAGCTCTGAACAGTTGAAACTGGATTTTAAAGAGCTGATTGACTCTTTGCTAGACACTAATTAAAGACACATCCAATCTGGCCCTGTGCCCTCTCTGAATCGTGGCAGTGAACGCTTTAGCAGTATTCTTTATCTTCACAACTGGCTACATGATTATTGCAGCTCAATGGGTGTAACTTTTTTTGCCAGTTTTGATATACTCCTCACGACGCCAGGACAGCAGAGTCAATCACCACCTTCCGGAGACACCTGAAACCCCACCTCTTCAAGGAATACCTAGGATAGGATAAGTAATCCTTCTCACCCCCCCCCCCCTTAAATGATTTAGATGCACTATTGTAAAGTGGCTGTTCCACTGGATGTCAGAAGGTGAATTCACCAATTTGTAAGTCGCTCTGGATAAGAGCGTCTGCTAAATGACTTAAATGTAAATATGTAAATGTAATAACTTTTGGAAACAAAACATATTTTATAAGGAGGATGGGATCCACCCAAATCATTTGGGTTCCAGGCTTTAGCAAATATACATTATACCAGGGGCGTTGGTAGACACAACGTAATGACCTAATTTATGTTCCTGTAACTTCCCTGAATGCCTCTGCTGATCCTGCAGCCATTGTATGCAGCAATCATGTACCTATGAACCAGATTCATGCTGTTATTCCTGAGGCAGTGTGCCCTAGTAGGAAGTCCACTGTGTGCAGCTCACCCTGCACTAACATAAATAACATGAGAATATCTACTTTGGCTAAGCTTCCCAGTAAAGCAATGAAAACAAGCAAGCATCCCAGAAAAGTGTTCAACATAACCCACGTTAACACATGTTGTTTAAGAAACAAGGTTCATGACATTAATAACTTGCTAGTAACATATGACATTCATATTCTGACTATCTCTGAAACTCACTTAGATAATACCTTTGATGATACAGCGATAGCAATACATGGTTATAACATCTACCGAAATGACAGAAATGTCAATATTCAGAACCACATTCCTGTAAAGCTTCTCATGTTAAATACTGTTGAAGTAATATGGCTACAGGTTCATCTGCCTAACCTTAAATTACATTTTGGGAAAATAGGCTAACTCAGCTTAATCATTCATTGAATCAGATGGCTCATTCATCACAAAACCGACTGATATTGCCAACTACTATTTTTTCATTGGCAAGATTAGCAAACTTAGGCATGACATGCCAGAAACAAACGCTGACACTACACATCCAAGTATATCTGACCAAATTATGAAAGACAAGCATTGTAATTCAGAGTTCTGTAAAGTGAGTGTGGAAGAGGTGAAAGAATTGTTGTTGTCTGTCAACAATGTCAAGCCACTGGGGTCGGACAACTTGAATGGAAAATTACTGAGGATAATAGTGGAAGATATTGCCACTCCTATTTGCCATATCTTCGATTTAAGCCTACTAGAAAGTGTGTGCCCTCAGGCCTGGGGGTGGGCAAAAGTCATTCCGCTACCTAAGAATAGTAAAGCCCCCTTTACTGGCTCAAATAGCCAACCAATCTGTCATGTCTTATTATGTCTGTTCCTGTCCTTTCTCTTCACTCTGTCTCTCTCTGCTGGTCTTATTAGGTTACCTTCTCTTTCTCTCCTTCTCCAGCTGTTCCTCATCTCCCCTAACTAGCTCATTCACCCTTTCCCCACCTGTTCCCTTTTTTCCCTCTGATTAGGTCTCTATTTCTCTCTCTGTTCCTGCTACTTTCGGTGTCAGATTCTCGTTTGTGTTTCTCATGCCAGAAGCAAGCTATCGTCTCGTTTGCTTCCACCTAGTCCTATCCTGTCGGAGTCTGCCTGGCAGGTGCATCCTGCACTCTACTAACTATCTTTTGTTTGCACCGTGTCCAGTTCATCATATGCTACGTGTGATCAGCTACCACCGTTCCTCTGTGACCCGCACCGACCCAGAGCGACCTGCAGCCTGTCGCCGCTACCCAGCTATTCATCAGAGGGACTTTATGTTTCATTTGTCACCCTCTCTGCGGGTATTCTAATGTGCCATTGACAACGTCGGAAGAGGATCTATGCCATTCCTGTTTTTCCATTAAAAGAACTCTGTTTCTGTTAAAACCGCTTTTGGGTCTTCACTCAAGTACATAACAGAAGAATCTGACCAAGAATGGACCCAGCGGCTCCGGACCCTTTTCACTCCGCCGTCGAGATCCAGGGAGCGATGCTAGGCAGACACGAGGAGGAATTGTCTGCTGCTCGACATGCCGTTGAGACCCTGGCCGTCCAAGTCTCCGACCTCACAAGACAGGTTCACCAACTCCACCTCGATCCACCGCCCACTTCCAGGGTTTCCGAGTCTCCGGAGCCCAGGATCAATAACCCGCCGTGTTACTCTGGGGAGCCCACTGAGTGCCGCTCATTCCTCACTCAGTGTGATGTGGTGTTCTCTCTCCAGCCCAACACTTACTCCAGGAGCACAGCCCGCATCGCCTACGTCATTTCTCTCCTTACCGGACGGGCGCGTGAGTGGGGCACGGCAATCTGGGAGGCGAGGGCTGAGTGTATTAACCAGTATCAGGACTTTAAGGAGGAGATGATACGGGTTTTTGACCGTTCTGTTTTTGGGGAGGAGGCTTCCAGGGCCCTGTCTTCCCTATGTCAGGGGGATCGATCCATAACGGATTATTCTATTGAGTTTCGCACTCTCGCTGCCTCTAGTGACTGGAACGAGCCGGCTTTGCTCGCTAGTTTTCTGGTGGGTCTCCTCGCCGAGGTTAAGGATGAGATTCTCTCCCGGGAGGTTCCTTCCAGTCTGGACTCCTTAATAGCTCTCGCTATTCGCATAGAGCGACGGTTTGATCTTCGTCGCCGAGCTCGTGGAAAGGAGTTCGCGTTCTCCGTTGCCCCCCTCTCCGCATCACTGCCACCTGCCGCATCACTGCCACCCTCCTCCGCCGGCTCGGATGCTGAGCCTATGCAGCTGGGGGGTATCCGCATCTCGGCCAAGGAGAAGGAACGGAGAATCACCAACCGCCTCTGTCTCTACTGCGGCTCCGCTGGTCATTTTGTCACCTCATGCCCAGTAAAAGCCAGAGCTCATCAGTAAGAGGAGGGCTACTGGTGAGCGCAACTACTCAGGTCTCTCCTTCAAGATCCTGCACTACCTTTCCGGTCCATCTCCGCTGGACCGGTTCATCTGCTTCCTGCAGTGCCTTGATAGACTCTGGGGCGGAGGGCTGTTTTATGGACGAGACCTGGGCTCGGGAACATGACATTCCTCTCAGACAGTTAAGGGATCCCACGGCCTTGTTCGCTTTAGATGGTAGTTCTCTCCCCAAGATTCAGCGTGAGACGCTGCCTTTAACCCTCACTGTCTCTGGTAATCATAGCGAAACCATTTCTTTTTTAATTTTTCGTTCACCTTTTACACCTGTTGTTTTGGGTCATCCCTGGCTAGTGCGCCATAACCCTTCTATTAATTGGTCTAGTAATACTATCCTATCCTGGAATGTTTCTTGTCATGTGACCTGTTTAATGTCTGCTATCCCTCCTGTTTCCTCTGTCTCTTCTTCACAGGAGGAGCCTGGTGATTTGACAGGGGTGCCGGAGGAGTATCACGATCTGCGCACGGTGTTCAGTCGTTCCACTTCTCTCCTTCCACACCGGTCGTATGACTGTAGTATTGATCTCCTTCCGGGAACTACTCCCCCCCGGGGTAGATTATACTCTCTGTCGGCTCCCGAACGTAAGGCTCTCGAGGATTATTTGTCTGTATCGCTCGACGCCGGTACCATAGTCTCCTCCTCCTCTCCCACCGGAGCGGGGTTTTTTTTTGTTCAGAAGAAGGACGGGTCCCTGCGCCCATGCGTGGATTATCGAGGGCTGAATGACATAACAGTTAAGAATCGTTATCCGCTTCCTCTTATGTCTTCAGCCTTCGAGATCCTGCAGGGAGCCAGGTTTTTCACCAAATAGGACCTTCGTAACGCCTACCATCTCGTGCGCATCAGGGAGGGGGACGAGTGGAAGACGGCGTTTAACACTCCGTTAGGGCACTTTGAATACCGGGTTCTTCCTTTCGGCCTCGTTAACGCTCCAGCTGTCTTTCAGGCACTAGTTAACGACGTCCTGAGAGACATGCTGAACATTTTTGTTTTCGTTTACATGGACGATATCCTGATTTTTTCACCGTCTCTCCCGATTCATGTTCAGCACGTGCGACGCGTCCTCCAGCGCCTTTTGGAGAACTGTCTTTATGTGAAGGCTGAGAAGTGCACTTTTCATGCCTCCTCTGTCCCTTTCTCGGTTCCGTTATTTCCGCTGAGGGCATTAAGATGGATCCCGCTAAGGTCCAGGCTGTCATTGATTGGCCCGTTCCTAAGTCACGCGTCGAGCTGCAGCGCTTTCTTGGCTTCGCGAATTTCTATCGTCGTTTCATCCGTAATTTCGGTCAGGTGGCAGCTCCCCTCACAGCCCTTACTTCTGTTAAGACGTGCTTTAAGTGGTCCGTTTCCGCCCAGGGAGCTTTTGATCTTCTCAAGAATCGTTTTACATCCGCACCTATTCTTGTTACACCTGACATCTCTAGACAGTTTGTTGTTGAGGTTGACGCGTCAGAGGTGGGCGTGGGAGCCATTCTTTCTCAGCGCTCCCTCTCTGACGGCAAGGTCCATCCTTGCGCGTTTTCTCTCATCGCTTATCGCCGTCAGAACGTAATTATGATGTTGGTAATCGCGAACTGCTCGCCATCCGCTTAGCCCTAGGCGAATGGCGACAGTGGTTGGAGGGGGCGACCGTTCCTTTTGTCGTTTGGACTGACCATAGGAACCTTGAGTACATCCGTTCAGCCAAACGTCTTAATGCGCGTCAGGCTCGTTGGGCTCTGTTTTTCGCTCGTTTCGAGTTTGTTATTTCTTATCGTCCGGGCTCAAAAAACACCAAGCCTGATGCTTTATCTCGTCTCTTCAGTTCTTCTGAGGTCTCCACCGACCCCGAGGGGATTCTCCCTGAGGGGCGTGTTGTCGGGTTGACTGTCTGGGGAATTGAGAGGCAGGTAAAGCAAGCACTCGCTCACACTCCGTCGCCGCGAGCTTGTCCTAGGAACCTTCTGTTCGTTCCCGTTCCTACTCGTCCGGCCGTTCTTCAGTGGGCCCACTCTGCCAAGTTAGCCGGCCACCCCGGCGTTCGGGTACGCTCGCTTCCATTCGCCAGCGTTTCTGGTGGCCCACTCGGGAACGTGACGCGCGTCGATTTGTCGCTGCTTGTTCGGTCTGCGCGCAGACTAAATCTGGGAACTCTCCTCCTGCCGGCCGTCTCAGACCGCTTCCCATTCCCTCTCGACCGTGGTCTCACATCGCTTTAGATTTTATCACCGGACTGCCTTCATCAGCGGGGAAGACAGTTATTCTTACGGTTGTCGATAGATTCTCTAAGGCGGCTCATTTCATTCCTCTCGCTAAGCTCCCTTCTGCTAAGGAGACGGCTCAGATCATTATCGAGAATGTTTTCCGAATTCATGGCCTTCCGTCAGACGTCGTTTCGGACAGAGGCCCGCAGTTCACGTCTCAATTTTGGAGGGAGTTTTGCCGTTTGATTGGGGCTTCCGTCAGTCTCTCGTCCGGCTTTCATCCCCAGTCTAACGGTCAAGCCGAACGGGCCAATCAGACTGTTGGTCGCATCTTACGCAGTCTTTCTTTTCGTAACCCTGCGTCTTGGTCAGAACAGCTCCCCTGGGCAGAGTACGCCCACAACTCGCTTCCTTCGTCTGCTACCGGTCTATCTCCTTTTCAGAGTAGCCTCGGGTACCAGCCTCCGCTGTTTTCATCTCAGCTCGCCGAGTCCTGCGTCCCCTCCGCTCAGGCTTTTGTCCAGCGTTGCGAGCGCACCTGGAAGGGGTCAGGTCGGCACTTTGCCGTAATAGGGCGCAGACTGTGAGGGCCGCTAATAAGCGTAGGACCAAGAGTCCTAGATATTGTTGCGGTCAGAGAGTATGGCTCTCCACTCAGAACCTTCCCCTTAAGACAGCTTCTCGCAAGTTGACCCCGCGGTTCATTGGTCCGTTCCGTATTTCTCAAGTCATTAATCCTGTCGCAGTGCGACTTCTTCTCCGCGCTATCTTCGTCGCGTTCACCCGGTCTTCCATGTCTCCTGTGTTAAGCCCGTTCTTCGCGCCCCCGCTCGTCCCTCCCCCCCATCCTTGTCGAGGCGCACCTATCTACAGGGTTCGTAAGATTTTGGACATGCGTCCTCGGGGCCGTGGTCATCAGTACCTAGTGGATTGGGAGGGGTACGGTCCTGAGGAGAGGAGTTGGGTTCCCTCTCGGGACGTGCTGGACCGTTCGCTGATCGATGATTTCCTCCGTTGGCCCCAGGTTTCCTCCTCGAGTGCGCCAGGAGGCGCTCGGTGAGTGGGGGGGGGGGGTACTGTCATGTCTTATTATGTCTGTTCCTGTCCTTTCTCTTCACTCTGTCTCTCTCTGCTGGTCTTATTAGGTTACCTTCTCTTTCTCTCCTTCTCCAGCTGTTCCTCATCTCCCCTAACTAGCTCATTCACCCTTTCCCCACCTGTTCCCTTTTTTCCCTCTGATTAGGTCTCTATTTCTCTCTCTGTTCCTGCTACTTTCGGTGTCAGATTCTCGTTTGTGTTTCTCATGCCAGAAGCAAGCTATCGTCTCGTTTGCTTCCACCTAGTCCTATCCTGTCGGAGTCTGCCTGGCAGGTGCATCCTGCACTCTACTAACTATCTTTTGTTTGCACCGTGTCCAGTTCATCATATGCTACGTGTGATCAGCTACCACCGTTCCTCTGTGACCCGCACCGACCCAGAGCAACCTGCAGCCTGTCGCCGCTACCCAGCTATTCATCAGAGGGACTTTATGTTTCATTTGTCACCCTCTCTGCGGGTATTCTATTGTGCCATTGACAACGTCGGAAGAGGATCTATGCCATTCCTGTTTTTCCATTAAAAGAACTCTGTTTCTGTTAAAACCGCTTTTGGGTCTTCACTCAAGTACATAACACAATCAGCATGTTAACAACCCCTAGTAAGGTATTGGAAAAATGGTGTTTGACCAGATACAATGCTATTTTACAGTAAAAACATGTACAACAAACTTTAAGCATGCTTATAGGGAAGGACATTCAACAAGCACAGCACATACACAAATGATTGATTATTGGCTGAGAGAAATTGATAATAAAAAGATAGTGGGGGCTGTTTTGTTAGACTTTTGCCATTATTGATCATAGTCTGCGGCTGGAAAAACATACACTACCGGTCAAAGGTTTTAGCACACCTACTCATTCAAGGGTTTTTCTTTATTTTTACAATTTTATACATTGTAGAATAATAGTGAAGACGTCAAAAGTATGAAATAACACGTATGGAATCATGTAGTTACCAAAAAAGTGTTAAAAAAATAAAAATATTTGAGATTCTTCAAAGTAGCCACCCTTTGCCTTGATGACAGCTTTGTACACTCTTAGCATTCTCTCAACCAGCTTCATGAGGTAGTCACCTGAAATGCATTTCAATTAACAGGTGTGCTTTCTTAAAAGTTAATTTGTGGAATTTCTTTCCTTCTTAATGCGTTGAGCCAAACAGTTGTGTTGTGACAAGGTAGGGGGGTATACAGAAGATAGCCCTATTTGGTAAAAGACCAAGTCCATATTATGGCAAGAACAGCTCAAATAAGCAAAGTAAAATGACAGTCCATCATTACTTTAAGACATGAAGGTCAGTCAATATGGAACATTTCAAGAACTTTGAAAGTTTCTTCAAGTGCAGTCACAAAAACCATCAAGCGCTATGATGAAACTGGCTCTCATGAGGACCGCCACAGGAAAGGGAGACGCAGAGTTACCTCTGCTGCAGAGCATAAGTTCATTGTAGTCACCAGCCTCAGAAATGTAAGCGCAAATCAATGCTTCACAAAGTTCAAGTAACAGACACATCTCTACATCAACTGTTCAGAGGAGACTTTATGAGCAAAAAAGAAAAATGAGCAATGGACATTATACCGGTGGAAATGTGTCCTTTTGTCACGTGTTCTCCCTCTCTGGCTTCTAGGTCACCAGGCTGCTCATTATGGCACACACCTGCCCCCATTGTTACGTGCACCTGCGCATCATCAGACTCACCTGGACTCCATCACTTCCCTGAATGTCACTGCCTTTGTTTCCTTCCCCAGGCGTTATTGTTTCTTTTTCAGTTTCATGTCTGTGCGTTGTTCGTGTCTCTTTGTATTATGTTGCGTTTATTTATTGAAACACTCACTCCCTGAACTTGCTTCCCGACTCTCAGAGCACATCATTACACCTTTGGTCTGGAGTCCAAATTGGAGATTTTTTGTTTCATCACTGTGCCTTTGTGAGACGTGGTGTGGTTGAACGGATGACCTCTGCATGTGTATTTCCCACCGTAAAGCATGGAGGTGGAGGTGTTATGGTGTAGGGGTGCTTTGGTGATGACACTGTCAGTGATTTATTTAGAATTCAAGGCACACTTACCTAGCATTCTGCAGCGATACGCCACCCCATCTGGTTTGGGCTTAGTGGGACTATCATTTGTTTTACAACAGGACAATGACCCAACACACCTCCAGGCTGTGTAAGGGCTATTTTACCAATAAGCAGAGTGATGGGAGTGCTGCATCAGATGACCTGGCCTCCACAATCACCCGACCTCAACCAAATTGAGATGGTTTGGGATGAGTCAGACCGCAGAGTGAAGGAAAAGCAGCCAACAAGTGCTCAGCGTATGTGGGAACTCCTTCAAGACTGTTGGAAAAGCATTCCAGATTAAGCTGGTTGAGAGAATGCCAAGAGTGTGCAAAGCTGTCATCAAGGCAAAGGGTGGCTATTTGAAGAATCTCAAATATAAAATAAATGTTGATTTGTTCAACACTTTTTTGGTTACAACATGAGTCCATATGTTATTTCATAGTTTTGATGTCTTCACTATTATTCTACAATGTAGAAAATAGTAAAAATAAACAAAAACCCTTGAATGGGGCTCCCGAGTGGCACAGCAGTCTAAGGCACTGCATCTCAGTGCAAGAGGTGTCACTACAGTAACCTGGTTCAAATCCAGGCTGTATCACATCTGGCCATGATTGGATCACATTTGGCCATGATCGCACAACTGGCCCAGCGTCGTCCAGGTTTATGCAGGGGTAGGCCGTCATTGTAAATAAGAATTTGTTCTTAACTGACTTGCGTAGTTAAAAAAAAAAAATTAAATTGTAGGTGTTCTAAAACTTTTGACCGGTAGTGTGTGTGTTATTGCTTTACATCCCCTGCTATATTGTGGATAAAGAGTGACCTGTCTAACAGAACAAAGAGGGTGTTCTTTAATAGAAGCCTCTCCAACATAATCGAGGTAGAATCAGGAATTTCCCAGGGCAGCTGTCTAGGCCCCATACTTTTTTCTATCTTTACTAATGACATGCTTTGAGTAAAGCCAGTGTGTCTATGAATGCGGATGACTCAACACTATACACATCAGCTACTACAGACTGAAATGACTGAAACACTTAACAAAGAGCTGCAGTTCGTTTCAGAATGGGTGGCAAGGTATTAGTTAGTCCTAAATATTTCTAAAACTACAAGTATTGTATTTGGGACAAATCATTCACTAAACCCTAAACCTCAACTTAATCTTGTAATAAATAATGTGGAAATTGAGCAAGTTGAGGTGATTAAACTGCTTGGAGTAACCCTGGATGGTAAACTGTCATGGTCCTATTGGTACAACAGTAGCTAAGATAGGGAGCAGTCTGTCCATAATAAAACACTACTCTACCTTCTTAACAGTACTATCAACAAGGCAGGTCCTACTGGCTCTTGTTTTGTTGCACCTGGACTACTGTTCAGTTTTGTGGTCAGGTCCCACAAAGAGGGATTTAGGAAAATTGCAATTGGCTCAGAACAGGGCACCACGGCTGACTCTTGGATGTACAAAGAGAGATAACATTAATAATATGCATGTCAATCTCTCCTGGTTCAAAGTGGAGGAGGGATTGACTTCATCACTACTTGCATTTGTGAGAGGTATTTATATGTTGAAAGCATGAGCTGTCTGTTTAAACGACTAGCACACACCTCAGACACCCATGCATACTCCACAAGACATGCCACCAGAGGTCTCTTCACAGTACTACATAGAGCAATGACTATATGTAACTCAATTCCACATCAGGTGATGCAAGCAGTAAAATTTGATTTAAGAAACAGATAGAAATACACCTTATGGAACAGCATAGACTGTGAAGCAACACAAACATAGACACAGACACATGCATACACACACATGATAACATACACACTATACACACACGTACACATAGATTTTGTGTTGTAGATATGCGGTAGTGGAGTAGGGAACTGAGGGCACATACTTACTGTGTTGTGAAATCTGTTATGCATGTCTTGTAATGTTTTTAAAATTGTATAACTGCCTTAATTTTGCCGGACCCCAGGAAGAATTGCTAATGGGGATCCATAATAAATACAAATACATACAGTATGCTCAGCTCTAAGCCATACAGTAGCTCAGTTTATCTGCTGTATAGCAGCCTGGTCTCATTGACTAGACGTAACATAGTAAATGTAAATCTTTGACACTCAAATTAGTATGATATGTTACGTTTGGTATTGTTACATAAGACAAGCAAAAAACAAAAGTACGGTGGTTGGCCAGGGTGGATGAGTTGATGTATAACACAATACTTTTTAGGTACTTTGCAACTACTTAGCATGTTAGCTAACCCTTTTAGCTAACACTTCCCCTAACTCTAACCCTAACCTTAACCCTTTTAGCGAACCCTTCCCCTAACCTTAACCCTTTAACCTAACACCTAAACTTAACACTAACCTTAACCCTAACCCCTAACCCTAACCTATGTGACATATAGTATGTTTTGCAAATTCGTAACATATAATATGAATTGTAATTCATAGCATGTCATATGAAATGGATGATTAAATTAATACATACCATACGAAACTTAACATATCATACTAAATTGAGTGTCTTGGATTTACATACAGAATAATATAAAATGCTATGACAAGGTAAAAATCTGTCGTTCTGCCCCTGAACAAGGCAGTTAATCCACTGTTCCTAGGCCGTCATTGTAAATAAGAATTTGTTCTTAACTGAATTGCCTAGTTAAATAAAGGTTCAATTACATTTTATTTTTATTTTTTTTAATTAGACCAGGTTGGATGTAGGGTTAACGTTGTCACACCACTCCATGCCAGTTTTACAGATAGACTTTATGGTAGACTCCACCCAATGTTTTACCAACAGCCCTTCCTAATCCTTCTCGCTGCCCATGGCCAGTGTTATTCCAAAATGCTGCTCATTAGGATATGTCCTGTGTAATCACCTTGACAGCTCATATACAGTAACAGTAAGAGACAGCCCATGGTATTAGATAGGAGATTAGCTGTGCCTCTGATTAGCATAGCCTCCATCACATGTAGGACAGACAGGAACCTGCTTGTACAGTCGAGATCTCTCACTAACCTGCTGCCAGGCTCTATCAAGTGGAACTAATTGATACACTATTGTTTATGGTAAACTGCCTTTCGAGGTATAAGGTTTCAAGTCAGTATGGAAAAGTAATATTCAATATTGAATTCTCAAGTGATGATAGGTTATTTAATTGATTGTGCATTGGATCATCCACATCACGTTTTCAGTATTCAGCTCCTCTTCTGTGCTGTTTATTGGGTTATGGTATTGATGTATAGAAGTACTAATGCTAGATGGGGAGAGAGGTTAAATATCTGTTTTCTTCACCTTTTCTAACTCTTATATCCAGTGCTTTGCAGTGCTGAGCCTACCCTCTTACTCTGTGCCTCTTATTACCATTATTATTATTATTATTATTATTATTACTCTAAAACCCCATTAGAATTTTTCTCATCTGTCCCCATATCACATAACAAGCATAAAGATGATCAAATAATGAATTTTACCGGTCTCCTCTCTGCTTCTTGTTCTGCTTTATGGACCTCTGTTTATATCTTACCATGTTGCCTTGAGTAGTTTCCATGGCAACTGTGATATCTCCATCCCAGTCGTTGATGGTTCTTTCTTTTATTGTTTTATATTTGGTTGCATTCACGTTACATAAGACACAGATGATGTGGGAATAATAATATGAATTGATTGCTAGTTACTGTTGAGAACGCTATTCAAAATGTCCAGTGGTACTTCATAAATACAGTTGAAAGCTGTTGACAGCCCATTGATTAAACATCATTACACAACAGTGGTAGTGATGTAGTTCCTAAATATTACAACTACATTGTTACAACCATATCTTCTACTACTACAACAATTTATACAAATATCTGTCAGAAACTAATAAAGACTTTGTAATGTTTCCTCAGCCTCCATGCTCCCCCCAGGACAGTGAGGGTTTACAGAGGGAAGAAGAGTTTTGGGTTCACCCTGAGAGGCCATGCCCCTGTCTGCATCGACTCTGTCATCCCAGGTAAGTGATGACGCATTGCGTTACACTTCTCTATGTACTGTGTTGTATAGCACTGTATTGTCCTGGAGGAAATGGGAAGAGAGCCTATGACGCGACTTCTTCTTTTGGACGTTAACAAGGCAACACTCCATCTTAACTCCTCCTCCACCTCCTCTAGTTTCAGACCAGTATATAGGGGATCTAGTTTCAGACCAGTATGTAGGGGATCTAGTTTCAGACCAGTACGTAGGGGATCTAGTTTCAGACCAGTACGTAGGGGATCTAGTTTCAGACCAGTACGTAGGGGATCTAGTTTCAGACCAGTACGTAGGGGATCTAGTTTCAGACCAGTACGTAGGGGATCTAGTTTCAGACCAGTACGTAGGGGATCTAGTTTCAGACCAGTACGTAGGGGATCTAGTTTCAGACCAGTACGTAGGGGATCTAGTTTCAGACCAGTACGTAGGGGATCTAGTTTCAGACCAGTACGTAGGGGATCTAGTTTCAGACCAGTACGTAGGGGATCTAGTTTCAGACCAGTACGTAGGGGATCTAGTTTCAGACCAGTACGTAGGGGATCTAGTTTCAGACCAGTACGTAGGGGATCTAGTTTCAGACCAGTACGTAGGGGATCTAGTTTCAGACCAGTACGTAGGGGATCTAGTTTCAGACCAGTACGTAGGGGATCTAGTTTCAGACCAGTACGTAGGGGATCTAGTTTCAGACCAGTATGTAGGGGATCTAGTTTCAGACCAGTACGTAGGGGATCTAGTTTCAGACCAGTACGTAGGGGATCTAGTTTCAGACCAGTACGTAGGGGATCTAGTTTCAGACCAGTACGTAGGGGATCTAGTTTCAGACCAGTACGTAGGGGATCTAGTTTCAGACCAGTACGTAGGGGATCTAGTTTCAGACCAGTACGAAGGGGATCTAGTTTCAGACCAGTACGTAGGGGATCTAGTTTCAGACCAGTACGTAGGGGATCTAGTTTCAGACCAGTACGTAGGGGATCTAGTTTCAGACCAGTATGTAGGGGATCTAGTTTCAGACCAGTACGTAGGGGATCTAGTTTCAGACCAGTACGTAGGGGATCTAGTTTCAGACCAGTATGTAGGGGATCTAGTTTCAGACCAATACGTAGGGGATCTAGTTTCAGGCATTTATTTAAAGCCTGCTATGTTAGGTTAGTCTTTTATGATTTTGTTTAAGGGGCCGTCTGAGGTCGATAAGGGGAGTTTCAGGAATTCTAAAAGAGATTGAGATTAGGATGAATACATGGATTGATGTGGATGTTGCTGTGATGGAGAGATGTTCTGTTGTAATTTTACATGCAGAGGTCAGGTTGTACCAGAGTGTTATAATAGGGGGTTTACCGGATGCTCCTCTTTGTCGGAGCTGAAGAGGGGGAGGAGTGTGTGTGTGTGTGTGTGTGTGGGGGGGGGGATGACGCCGTTCACCCACTCCAGATCTGAGCAGAGGCCAGAAGTAAGTTACTCACTGACTCAGTGGGCTAGGCCTTATGAGGACTGCTGCTGTGGGTGGATGAGATGAGATTGGGATGTACAGGCAGGCGTCCACACAGGCATCCATAAGAACCCACTGTCTCATGTCAGAGCGCCTACGTGGCCCTGTGGTACAGTACACCTACCAAACATGGATAATATTATGCTTCATTGGTTCCCAAAGGGCTACCAGCATAACCCAATACATTAGACAAAACATGGTACATGAAAACAACAGCAGTCAAATACCACATACTGATTTGATTAATGGTGCTAATATAAATGTTATGTTGTGCATATCATTATGGGTTATGTGTCTTCTCTCTGACTCTCATCCCCCTGTCTCTCTGACGCTCATTCCCCTGTCTCTCTGACTCTCATTCCCCTGTCTCTCTGACTCTCATTCCTCTGTCTCTCTGACTCTCATCCCCCTGTATCTCTGACGCTCATTCCCCTGTCTCTCTGACTCTCATTCCCTTGTCTCTCTGACTCTCATTCCCCTGTATCTCTGACGCTCATTCCCCTGTCTCTCTGACTCTCATTCCCCTGTCTCTCTGACTCTCATCCCCCTGTCTCTCTGACTCTCATCCCACTGTCTCTCTGACTCTCATTCCCCTGTCTCTCTGACTCTCACCCCCCTGTATCTCTGACTCTCATCCCCCTGTCTCTCTGACTCTCATCCCCCTGTCTCTCTGAATCTCATCCCCCTGTCTCTCTGACGCTCATTCCCCTGTATCTCTGACGCTCATTCCCCTGTATCTCTGACGCTCATTCCCCTGTCTCTCTGACTCTCATCCCTCTGTCTATCTGACTCTCATTCTCCTGTCTCTCTGACTCTCATTCCCCTGTCTCTCTGACTCTCATTCCCCTGTCTCTGACTCTCATTCCCCTGTCTCTCTGACTCTCATTCCCCTGTCTCTCTGACTCTCATTCCCTTGTCTCTATGACTCTCATCCCCCTGTCTCTCTGACTCTCATCCCCTGTCTGTCTGACTCTCATCCCCTGTCTCTCTGACTCTCATCCCCCTGTCTGTCTGACTCTCATCCCCCTGTCTGTCTGACTCTCATCCCCTGTCTGTCTGACTCTCATCCCCTGTCTCTCTGACTCATCCCCCTGTCTCTCTGACTCTCATCCCCTGTCTGTCTGACTCTCATTCCCTGTCTCTCTGACTCTCATCCCCTGTCTCTTTGACTCTCATCCCCCTGTCTCCCTGGCTCTCATCCCCCTGTCTCTCTGGCTCTCATCCCCCTGTCTCTCTGACTCTCATCCCCCTGTCTCTCTGACTCTCATCCCCCTGTCTCTCTGACTCTCATCCCCCTGTCTCTCTGACTCTCATCCCCCTGTCTCTCTGACTCTCATCCCCCTGTCTCTTTGACTCTCATCCCCCTGTCTCTCTGAATCTCATCCCCCTGTCTCTCTGACGCTCATTCTCCTGTCTCTCTGACTCTCATTCCCCTGTCTCTCTGACTCTCATTCCCCTGTCTCTGACTCTCATTCCCCTGTCTCTCTGACTCTCATTCCCCTGTCTCTCTGACTCTCATTCCCTTGTCTCTCTGACTCTCATCCCCCTGTCTCTCTGACTCTCATCCCCTGTCTGTCTGACTCTCATCCCCTGTCTCTCTGACTCTCATCCCCCTGTCTGTCTGACTCTCATCCCCCTGTCTGTCTGACTCTCATCCCCTGTCTGTCTGACTCTCATCCCCTGTCTCTCTGACTCATCCCCCTGTCTCTCTGACTCTCATCCCCTGTCTGTCTGACTCTCATTCCCTGTCTCTCTGACTCATCCCCTGTCTCTCTGACTCTCATCCCCTGTCTCTTTGACTCTCATCCCCCTGTCTCCCTGGCTCTCATCCCCCTGTCTCTCTGGCTCTCATCCCCCTGTCTCTCTGACTCTCATCCCCCTGTCTCTCTGACTCTCATCCCCCTGTCTCTCTGACTCTCATCCCCCTGTCTCTCTGACTCTCATCCCCCTGTCTCTCTGACTCTCATCCCCCTGTCTCTCTGACTCTCATCCCCCTGTCTCTTTGACTCTCATCCCCCTGTCTCTCTGAATCTCATCCCCCTGTCTCTCTGACGCTCATTCCCCTGTATCTCTGACGCTCATTCCCCTGTCTCTCTGACTCTCATCCCTCTGTCTATCTGACTCTCATTCTCCTGTCTCTCTGACTCTCATTCCTCTGTCTCTCTGACTCTCATCCCCCTGTATCTCTGACTCTCATTCCCCTGTATCTTTGACTCTCATTCCTCTGTCTCTCTGACTCTCATCCCCCTGTATCTCTGACGCTCATCCCCCTGTATCTCTGACTCTCATTCCCCTGTCTCTCTGACGCTCATTCCCCTGTCTCTCTGACTCTCATTCCCCTGTCTCTCTGACTCTCATCCCCCTGTCTCTCTGACTCTCATCCCCCTGTCTCTCTGACTCTCATCCCCCTGTCTCTCTGACTCTCATCCCCCTGTCTCTCTGACTCTCATCCCCCTGTCTCTCTGACTCTCATCCCCCTGTCTCTCTGACTCTCATCCCCCTGTCTCTCTGACTCTCATCCCCCTGTCTCTCTGACTCTCATCCCCCTGTCTCTCTGACTCTCATCCCCCTGTCTCTCTGACTCTCATCCCCCTGTCTCTTTGACTCTCATCCCCCTGTCTCTCTGAATCTCATCCCCCTGTCTCTCTGACGCTCATTCCCCTGTATCTCTGACGCTCATTCCCCTGTCTCTCTGACTCTCATCCCTCTGTCTATCTGACTCTCATTCTCCTGTCTCTCTGACTCTCATTCCTCTGTCTCTCTGACTCTCATCCCCCTGTATCTCTGACTCTCATTCCCCTGTATCTTTGACTCTCATTCCTCTGTCTCTCTGACTCTCATCCCCCTGTATCTCTGACGCTCATCCCCCTGTATCTCTGACTCTCATTCCCCTGTCTCTCTGACGCTCATTCCCCTGTCTCTCTGACTCTCATTCCCCTGTCTCTCTGACTCTCATCCCCCTGTCTCTCTGACTCTCATCCCCCTGTCTCTCTGAATCTCATCCCCCTGTCTCTCTGACGCTCATTCCCCTGTCTCTCTGACGCTCATTCCCCTGTCTCTCTGACTCTCATCCCTCTGTCTATCTGACTCTCATTCTCCTGTCTCTCTGACTCTCATTCCCCTGTCTCTCTGACTCTCATTCCCCTGTCTCTGACTCTCATTCCCCTGTCTCTCTGACTCTCATTCCCCTGTCTCTCTGACTCTCATTCCCTTGTCTCTCTGACTCTCATCCCCCTGTCTCTCTGACTCTCATCCCCTGTCTGTCTGACTCTCATCCCCTGTCTCTCTGACTCTCATCCCCCTGTCTGTCTGACTCTCATCCCCCTGTCTGTCTGACTCTCATCCCCTGTCTGTCTGACTCTCATCCCCTGTCTCTCTGACTCATCCCCCTGTCTCTCTGACTCTCATCCCCTGTCTGTCTGACTCTCATTCCCTGTCTCTCTGACTCATCCCCCTGTCTCTCTGACTCTCATCCCCTGTCTCTTTGACTCTCATCCCCCTGTCTCCCTGGCTCTCATCCCCCTGTCTCTATGGCTCTCATCCCCCTGTCTCTCTGACTCTCATCCCCCTGTCTCTCTGACTCTCATCCCCCTGTCTCTCTGACTCTCATCCCCCTGTCTCTCTGACTCTCATCCCCCTGTCTCTCTGACTCTCATCCCCCTGTCTCTCTGACTCTCATCCCCCTGTCTCTTTGACTCTCATCCCCCTGTCTCTCTGAATCTCATCCCCCTGTCTCTCTGACGCTCATTCCCCTGTATCTCTGACGCTCATTCCCCTGTCTCTCTGACTCTCATCCCTCTGTCTATCTGACTCTCATTCTCTTGTCTCTCTGACTCTCATTCCCCTGTCTCTCTGACTCTCATTCCCCTGTCTCTGACTCTCATTCCCCTGTCTCTCTGACTCTCATTCCCCTGTCTCTCTGACTCTCATTCCCTTGTCTCTCTGACTCTCATCCCCCTGTCTCTCTGACTCTCATCCCCTGTCTGTCTGACTCTCATCCCCTGTCTCTCTGACTCTCATCCCCCGTCTGTCTGACTCTCATCCCCCTGTCTGTCTGACTCTCATCCCCTGTCTGTCTGACTCTCATCCCCTGTCTCTCTGACTCATCCCCCTGTCTCTCTGACTCTCATCCCCTGTCTGTCTGACTCTCATTCCCTGTCTCTCTGACTCTCATCCCCCTGTCTCCCTGTCTCTCATCCCCCTGTCTCTTTGACTCTCATCCCCCTGTCTCCCTGGCTCTCATCCCCCTGTCTCTCTGACTCTCATCCCCCTGTCTCTCTGACTCTCATCCCCCTGTCTCTCTGACTCTCATCCCCCTGTCTCTCTGACTCTCATCCCCCTGTCTCTCTGACTCTCATCCCCCTGTCTCTCTGACTCTCATCCCCCTGTCTCTCTGACTCTCATCCCCCTGTCTCTTTGACTCTCATCCCCCTGTCTCTTTGACTCTCACCCCCCTGTCTCTCTGACTCTCATCCCCCTGTCTCTCTGGCTCTCATCCCCCTGTCTCTCTGACTCTCATCCCCTGTCTATCTGACTCTCATTTCCCCTCTGTCTCTTCAGACAGCCCCGCTGAAGACTGTGGTCTCAAACCGGGCGACCGCATCCTTTTCCTCAATGGGCTGGACATGAGGTACATAAACCTGTTCTAACTTTACCTTAAGATGCACACAGGACAGTGAGTCAACATGATGACTTTCAAGTTTTAATGTCACATGCACAAGTACAGTGAAATGCCTTCCTTGCATTAACCCCGACAATGCAGTTATTAATAACAATGTAATACTAAAAATAACAAAGTAGAACAAAAATAAACAAGATATAAAATAGAAGAACACGATTAAGTAAGTTAGTATACTATATACAGGTTCAGTTCCAGTAGCATATTTACAATATGCAGGGATACTGCGGTGATGGAGGTAGATATGTATAGGGGTAAGGTGACTAGGAATCGGGATATATGGTAAGTGGACTGGTGTGTGTCTGTGCTCACACATATGCATGGATGTGTGTGTAGAATGGAATTTGAGAAAATGACTGTAGGAAGCCCTTTCACACCCTTTAATGTACTTATTATTCCATTCTATTCTGAACATGAAGTGTAGGAGTGAACACAGCCTGGGTGGAATCATCGCCCATAGCACAATATCACCCACAGTATCAACCCACAAATACTTCATTATACCACCCTAGTAACCATGTAATACTAGGATTTACATGGTGAGTAGTAGAGCGCACTACTGAATTCTGTAGTTAGTAACTCTCTATACCTTCCTGTAGGAGCTGGTCCTATGACAACATCATTGTCGATTGTAGTAGTGAAAGTGACTGTGTGTGTCTTCAGAAACTGTTCCCATGAGAAGGTGGTGTCCATGCTGCAGGGCAGTGGGGCCATGCCCACCCTGGTGGTGGAAGACGGACCCTCTGGTTACTCCCACTCTGACCAGAGTGACCAGGAAGACTCTTCCACAGGCCTTGCCCCTGCCGTGGCCCCCAGGTCCCGCTCCCGCTCCCCGGTCCCCCTCTGCTCCTTGCAGTGGGTGGCTGAGATCCTACCCCCCAGCATCAGGGTCCATGGTCGCACCTTTAGCCAGCAGCTGGATCATCTCCTGACGGTGCAGGAGAGATACACCATCTGCAAGTCCCTGGAGACCTTCTTCCAACAGAGGTGTGTGTGTGTGTGTGGGGGGGGGGGGGGTATGTTCTGGAGGATGGAAAAGGAGTGAGAGAGAGAAAGAGGGAGAGATAGAGACCTATTATCTCTCCAAATGACAGGATGATATATTTGTTTGAAATGCGTCAAACATCAAGGGTAAATATGACATTGATTTGATGTTTACCTACCCTAGAGGGGATTTACAGAAACGTCTTTACATAATCTGACATGTCCCTAACAAATAACACACCTACCCTTCAATAACATCCTTTAATCCTAATATGGTTCATTACATCTCATTACATGCACTACATGTAAATGATATAATTATATACATTATATAATGGTAAACTTGTCTAATCTAAAGCAATACATGTTATTTTACAGAGAACAGAATCAGAGTCACCAAGACAAATTCCCTATCAACATTACTGAATAGCAATAAACCTTTTCGAAAGTATGATTTTCTTTTGATACTTTTATTTTAGCATGTTTGAGAAAGTCAACTCGCACACCTGAACGTGCTTGTCACGATCTTCGTAAGGAGCGGACCAAAATGCAGCGTGGTATGTGTTCATGATGATTTTTTAATTAAAGAAAGCACTGAACACCGAATGCAAACTATACAAAACAATAAACAAATAACGACCGTGAAGCTATAATGAGAACTGTGCTGACACAAGCAACTAACATAGACAATCACCCAACAAACAAACAGTGAAACCCAGGCTACCTACGTATGATTCTCAATCAGAGACAACTAATGACACCTGCCTCTGATTGAGAACCATACTAGGCCGAAACATAGAAATCCCAAAATCATAGAAAAACAAACATAGACTGCCCACCCCAACTCACGCCCTGACCATACTAAATAACGACAAAACAAAGGAAATAAAGGACAAGAACGGTGAGCAAAAATCCCAGAACCACACGGGGGGACCTAGTGAATGACCTGCAGAGAGCTGGGACCAAAGTAACAAAGCCTACCAACAGTAACACACTACGCCGCCAGGGACTCAAATCCTGCAGTGCCAGACGTGTCCCCCTGCTTAAGCCAGTACATGTCCAGGCCCGTCTGAAGTTTGCTAGAGAGCATTTGGGTGATCCAGAAGAAGATTGGGAGAATGTCATATGGTCAGATGAAACCAAAATATAACTTTTTGGTAAAAACTCAACTCGTCGTGTTTGGAGGACAAATAATGCTGAGTTGCATCCAAAGAACACCATACCTACTGTGAAGCATGGGGGTGGAAACATCATGCTTTGGGGCTATTTTTCTGCAAAGGGACCAGGACGACTGATCCGTGGAAAGGAAAGAATGAATGGGGCCATGTATCGTGAGATTTTGAGTGAAAACCTCCTTCCATCAGCAAGGGCATTGAAGATGAAACGTGGCTGGGTCTTTCAGCATTACAATGATCCCAAACACACCGCCCGGGCAACGAAGGAGTGGCTTCGTAAGAAGCATTTCAAGGTCCTGGAGTGGCCTAGCCAGTCTCCAGATCTCAACCCCATAGAACATCTTTGGAGGGAAACATCACTGCTCTAGAGGAGATCTGCATGGAGGAATGGGCCAAAATACCAGCAACAGTGTGTGAAAACCTTGTGAAGACTTACAGAAAATGTTTGACCTCTGTCATTGCCAACAAAGTGTCTATAACAAAGTATTGAGATAAACTTTTGTTATTGACCAAATACTTATTTTCCACCATAATTTGCAAATGAATTCATTAAAAATCTTACAATGTGATTTTCGGGATTTTTGTTTTCTCATTTTGTCTGTCATAGTTGAAGTGTACCTATGATGAAAATTACAGGCCTCTCTCATCTTTTTAAGTGGGAGAACTTGCACAATTGGTGGCTGACTAAAAACTTTTTTGCCCCACTGTATATGTTCAGGAACGTGGACACCCTGATTGTTGATGTGTTCCCGGTGTTGGACACTCCAGCCAAGCAGGTGATCTGGCAGTTCATCTACCAGCTATTGACCTACGAGGAGCAGGAACACTGTCAGAGCAAGATTTCACGCTTCCTTGGTTTTAAGACTGCAGGTGGGTCAGCTAGCCGTTAGCCACATCTCTCTGCCTGCTTGGAATGGGTCTGTTGTGGGTGAGTGAATTGAGTTAGAGGTGGGGTCTTGGTCTGGTTATGCTCTCAATGGTTTAGATTTGCATAATCGTTTGTCTTCTCTTCCAAAGTGGGTGATTGCTTTTCATCTTGAGAGACAAGGCTAAGACAGCTAGATATTACCATGACAAGAACTGACGACTAGAGGATATGTTTATTGTTCAGTGGGTGTTTGGGATATTCTGAGATGTTTCCTTTTGACATTCTAATTCATTCTAATTCGTCTCTCTCTTTCTGTGTGTGTGTGTGTGTGTGTGTGTGTGTGTGTGTGTGTGTGTGTGTGTGTGTGTGTGTGTGTGTGTGTGTGTGTGTGTGTGTGTGCGTGCGTGTGCGTGTGCGTGCGCGTGCGCGTGCGTGTGCGCAGCAGCAACAGAGCCAGAGCCAGGTGCAGGACAGGAGCACCATAGGAGGAGCAGCTCAGTGCGTGTGTCAGGCACCTCCTACAGAGGCACCGTACGGGAGAGGAGCTCTGATGACTGCATCATCAGAACACACCTGGGAATGGGTACTAAAGTGATCAGCTCAAAAACTATTTGTCCTTATCCTTGATTGGAAGGGTTTCCTCTCAACCATTCACTCCTGGACTGATGGTTCACCTGCTGCTGTTAACAGAGTGCATATACTGAATATACAGAACACTAGGAACACCTGTTTTTTCTATGACATAGACTGGTCAGGTAAATCTAGGTGAAAGCTATGATCCCTTATTGATGTCACAATCAGTGTAGATGGGGAGGAGACAGGTTAAAGAAGGATTTTTAAGCCTTGAGACATGGATTGTGTATGTGTGCCCATTCAGAGGCGAATGGGCAATACAAAATATTTAAGTGCCTTTGAATGAGGTATGGTAGTATGTGCCGGGCGCACCGGTTTGTGTCAAGAACGGCAACGCTGCTGGGGTTTTCACGTTCAACAGTTTCCCGTGTGTATCAAGAATGGCCCACCACCCAAAGGACATCCAGTCAACTTGACACGACTGTGGGAAACATAGGAGTCAACATGGGCCAGCATTCCCGAGGAACACTTTCAACACCTTGTAACGTCCATACCCAAATGAATTGAGGCTGCTCTGAGGGCAAAGGGGGGGGGGGGGGAGGTGTCTCTAATGTTTGGTATACCCAGTGTATATCCAAGCCTAGTATTGCATTTATCCCATCTATACTCTCATAGGGCCGAATCTTAACTTGAGAAATTTATACAGTAACTTGGAATTTAGCACAAACTACACATTGACACCAATGGGAGATTTGTGCAGAAATTCAAGTTACGGGGTATAGCGTACAGTAGATCTCAAGTTAGGATCCAGACCACAGTTATCAGACTGGACTACAGTCTCTGTTGCTTCTCCATGCTGTTATCTACATTCTGATGCTTCCTGCTGTCTCCTGCTCTCTCCCCTCCTCTCTGGGCCTGAGAGGAGGAGGATGATCATGAATGCTTGTCCCTGTCCTTCATGTGGACGCAGGGATTCATGTGGCTGCACCAGGGAGTGGGAGTGGGACACCCGGAGAGAGACAGTGTGGAGACGGCACCTCCTTCCCAGAATCCCCTGACCTGAATCACGTGGGTATAAAACTGCAACACAATGTTCAGCCACATAGAGCCAGCAGTGCGAGTTATGTGTGTATACCAGAGCTGGCTCTTTATAAAGATGCTTTTGGAAACACTTTATCTGGACGTCTGCTCATGAACCGTCTGAAAACATTAGTATGTAGTTATGTTAACGTTTAAAGCAAGACAAATAGGAGGCATGTTGTTTAGGATTTTTACTCAAGGTAAATAATGGTTAACAAAGTATCTAGTTATGATTCATAAAGTGTTTATAAGCAGACCTTGTGATAAAGAGTCCCCGGTGCTTTGTGCTAACGGCCTGCTCACACCTACGACCCCTAGATGTCAGGAGTGTACACGGAACTGGAGAGTGTGTACACAGGGAAGAGTGCCATGAAGGCCGTGCAGCAGAATCACAGTCGCTGCTCTCCATTGACCCAGCCTGACCGAGAGGAGCTGGAACAGACTGACGCCTATGGCCAGTCTCCAGCTCGCTCCTCTCTCAGTCAAGGTAGCACAGGTAACACAGACATACACACACACACACACACTGTCGACACGGCAACCACTTGAAGCCAATGGTCCGTCAATTGTAAAGATAACAATAACATTGTCATAAATGTTGTCATTCATACTGACTTCAAGGATGACAAATAAGATAATTTAAGATGGAACCCATTTTGTTTAAAGAGACTTATTTAGTCACAAAGTTTAAAGAAACTTGTTTAGTCACAAAGTCCTCTGTTAGACATCTTTGAAATAATGGAGCGTTTCTTTTCCCCTCCCCAGGGAACCGTAAATCAGGTCTGTCTCTGACATGGAAGGAACCTTTGCCCGACCCTCTGTATGAGTTCTACCACGGGGGAACCATCCCCTCTCCGGGCAGCGCTGACTCCAACCCCTATGTGAGCCTGGAGAGCCCGCTTCCATCCCCCCAGAACTCTGACGACCCCACCAGCCCCCTGTCCAGACGCAGGAAGCTTTTCACATTCTCCAGACCCCCCCGGAGCAGGGACACGGACAAGTTCCTGGACGCTCTGAGCGAACAGCTGGGACACCGTGTCACTCTGGTGGAAGACTTCCTCCCTGGAGAGAATGACTATGAGGAGGTGAGAGATGGAAACAGTACATGAAGAGATAGTCACTATGAGGAGGTGAGAGACAGAGACAGTATATGAAGAGAGTCACTATGAGGAGGTGAGAGACAGAGACAGTATATGAAGAGATAGTCACTATGAGGAGGTGAGAGACAGAGACAGTATATGAAGAAATAGTCACTATGAGGAGGTGAGAGACAGTATATGAAGAGATAGTCACTATGAGGAGGTGAGAGACAGAGACAGTATATGAAGAGATAGTCACTATGAGGAGGTGAGAGATGGAGACAGTACATGAAGAGATAGTCACTATGAGGAGGTGAGAGACAGAGACAGTATATGAAGAGATAGTCACTATGAGGGGGTGAGAGACGAAGACAGTACATGAAGAGATAGTCACTATGAGGAGGTGAGAGATGGAGACAGTATATGAAGAGATAGTCACTATGAGGAGGTGAGAGATGGAGACAGTATATGAAGAGATAGTCACTATGAGGAGGAGAGAGAGCCACTGTGGGCCCAAACACACACAAAAAGCAGAAAAAAATACATATTGGACAGAACACACGTTAGGTTATTGTGACACAGCCAGTTGGGTCACTTAGTTGGGTTGTTGATGCTGGGTCATTGAGCCATGACCCACCAGGTCAGATCTGAAGACTAGAGGTGTGGCTTAGTGGACGAGGCTTTCAAATAGTTATTTTTGGCCAACCATGAGAGTAAATATCATTCCGGTTCATGTTGTGTTGTACAGTATTGTCATCACATGTTAAGGTTGAGGACTGAGACTTTTTACACAAGAGTATGAAATGCCTATAAACATATCCCAATGTAGGGAGAGTTACCACGTTATAATATTTAAATAATAATGTTTTTACATTATATTAAAATATCTAATTAGCAAAGTTATTGAAGGAACATTTTAATTTTATCACGATGTTGGTAATAATGATGGTCGGACCAAGGCGCAGCGTACATAGAGTTCCACATACTTTTAAAGAATAAAGTGAAACTTAAGCAATTACAAAACAATAAAGAATAAACGAACCATGACGACAATGCTGTGCTAACAGGCAACTAAACATAAGCAATATCCCATAACCCACAGGTGGGAAAAATGCTACTTAAATATGATCCCCAATTAGAGACAACGATAACCAGCTGCCTCCAATTGGGAATCATACAAATCACCAACATAGAAAATCAAACCTAGAACCTCAGAAAATATAAACTACAACGAAAACCCCTAGTCATGCCCTGACCTACTCTACCATAGAAAATACAGGTTTTAATGGTCAGGATGTGATCCCCCCCAATGTGCGGACTCCGACCGCAAAACCCGAAACAAAAAAGGGAGGGTTGGGGCGGTGTCTAGTGTCGGTGGTGGCTCTGGTGAAGGCCGAAGTACCCGCTCATCCGGTGGATCCAGCCATGGACCCAGGCTGAACACTGTGCCTGGACTGGACCTAGGCGCAGGGGAAAGCTCCTGCCATGGAGCGGGACTGGACGCTATGCCTGGACTTGGCACCAATGTCGAAGAAGACTCTGGCCTTGGAGCTGGACTGGACGCCGTGCTAAGACTGGGCATCGGTGCAGGGGAAGGCTCCGGCCATGGATTTGGAGGTTCCGGACCGTGGACCTCGATGACCCACGGTCCGGAACTTCCTGAGACGGTCCGCGGCCCGGACCTTCTGAGACGATCGGTGGTCCGGAGCCTCCAGCGAGGGTTCACAGTCCGGAGCCTCCAGCAACGATCTACAGTCTGGAGTCCCCGGCGATGAACCACGGTCTGGAGTCCCTGGCGACGATCTACGGTCCGGAGTTCCCGGCGACGATCTACGGTCCGGAGTCCATGGTCCGGAGCCTCCGGTGACGATTCAGGGTCCGGTTCCTCCGGCGACGATCCGAAGTCTCCAGCGAGGGTTCTTAGTCCGGAGCCTCCTGCAAGGGTTCACAGTCCGGAGCCTCCGGCGACGATCTACAATCTGGAGTCCCCGGCGATGAACCACGGTCTGGAGTCCCTGGCAACGATCTACAGTCCGGAGTTCCCGGCGACGATCTACGGTCTGGAGTCCCCGATGATGATCTATGTTCTGGAGTCCCCGACGACGATCTACGGTCCGGTTCCTCCGGCAACGATCCATGGTCCGGAGCCTCCGGTGACGATTCAGGGTCCGGTTCCTCCGGCGACGATCCACAGCCAGGAGCCCCCGGCGATGATCCACGGTCTGGAGCATCCGGTGATGATTCACGGTCCGGTTCCTCTGGCGATGACCAATGGTCCGGTTCTTCCGGCAACGAGCCACTGTCCGGTTCCTCCGATGACATGTTCACGAGCGGAGTGGGTACTTTGCCCCGCACCGGAGCTGCCCCCGACGGTAGATGCCCACCCGGACCCTCCCGTATTGACTCAGGTTTTGAGGCCGGAGTCCGCACCTTTGGGGGGGGGGGTGGTTACTGTCACACCCTGACCATAGAGAGCTTCTATTCTCTATGTTGATTAGGTCTGGGTGTGATTTAAGGGTGGGTTATCTAGGTGAATTATATTTCTATGTTGGCCTAGTATGGTTCCCAATCAGAGGCAGCTGTTTATCGTTGTCTCTGATTGGGGATCATATTTAGGTAGCCATTTTCCCATTGTGCTTTGTGGGATCTTGTCTATGTATAGTTGCCTGTGAGCATTTTAGTAGCTTCAGTGTTTGTTTGTTCGTTTTGTTGTTTTGTTCTTTAAAGTTTTCTATTCCAAAATAAAGTATGGAAACATACCACGCAGCATCTTGGTCCACTCCTTATAACGATCGTGACATATTTGCAGTGTACAAACTTAACATGATGAACAGGAACAACATATACTATCACGGGTGGCTAAGAATACCTATCTGCAAGCCAAGCCACCAATAGGCCACACCCACTGAAAATAACATGATCACCCAAATATGACCAAACATGTGTTCTGTCCACTATTTACCCAGCACTGGGTGGTTTTTAACCCAGCATTTTTTAAAGTGTACCAGATCAAATTCATTGAGTGCAGAAACAGTCATGTCCAACAAGTTATTCAATTATCTACAGTACAGTATAAGACATCTGATGTTTACTAACATGATACAGACAGTACAGTAAATGTAGTTGTTATTGTGTGAACAGCTATTTATGGGGACGGTTTCCATGGTTTCTGAAGAAAAGCAGTGCATATGAATAGGAAATTATTACATGCATTATCGCTGTACAATGAAGGTTGATTATAAGGCGTGTCTGGAGAATGGTTACAAGATGTAAATCAGATGACATGGTGAGTCTGATTAGAAGGTGTGAGACTGATGATTATCTGCTGTGTCCAGATGAGTTTCCAGGATGAGCAGGAGGTGAGCTACCTCCCCCGCCAGCTGAGCAGTGCCAGCAGTGAGGACATCAGCAGCAACGATGAGGCCACCTCCCTCTCCTACTCCTCCGGGTCAGAACACATCCCCATCCCCCCACCCCCGCAGAGCGCCCCGCCACCCCCGCCCTTGCCCACCCCCTTACCCCCGCCACCCTTCGGCTTCTCCGACCCCCTCCCCATTACCCCTGTCCTCTCCCACTTCTCCCCCGAACACATCCCCCGGGCGCGCATGTCCTTCCAGCCGCAGCACCCCATCATCCCCCCTCCCCCGCCTCCCCCACGGGCCTTCATGTACAACAGGCCGTCTCTACACAAGGTGCTGCCAACCAGAGATGAGCTACAGGGCTGTGTCCACCACCAGGCTACTCAGATGACTCTCCCCCTGGGCCCTCGCTACTCTCCCCAGCCCTCTCGCCCCAGGAACCTGCCCCGCCAGGCCAGCCAGCCTCAGCCCCTGACCCAGCCCAACCTGTGTCCCCAGCCCTCCCCTCAGCCCAACAGGCAAAGCCAGCTCGCCCTCCAGAGGCACCACCAGCTTCACCACCAGCCCCAGCTGAGCCACAGCCTTCCCCCTAAAGCCCCTCACCTGTCCCAGCCCCAAAGTCACCCTCCCCAGCCCCCTCACTCACAGACCTATGAGACCCCCATCTCAGTGTCAGAACTCCAGAAACACAAGGTCCCCCACCACCCCCTCCACCACTGCCGCCCCCCTGCGACCCGCCTCCGCTGCCCAATTCCAGTCCCTGTGCTGGGGACACCAATCACATGAGTGTGAAGAGACTGCGCTGGGAGCAGGTGGAGAACTCTGAGGGAACCATCTGGGGACAGGCATGTGGCGAGTCTATTGTACTAACCCTGAACCTGGAATCAGTACTGTTTGTTGTTGTTGTGTTAAGAAATGTATTGACAGGTGAGATACTTTGTCTGCTTTAGCTTGGAGAGGACCCTGACTACGACAAACTGACTGACATGGTGAAGTATCTCGATCTAGAGATGCACTTTGGTACCCAACGGAGTTCCAGTAAGTTTTTATTCTGATCTCTTCATCAAACATCTCATCTCATAGTCATATCATATCATGTATTCATATCACTGGTTCTGTTGATAACATTTTTAAATATTGTCCTTATACCCTCATAGTCAGATTGTGTATATTTCTTTAACAGGGAGTCCCATTGAGACCAAGGTCTCTTTAACCAGGGAACACTGCATATAATAATATAACAATATAATTATTTGGTTTCATAGCTGTGGAAGTGTACATTTCTTTCATTAATTCAACATGACTTGTTTTGTGTTTCATGGTGTCAGTGTATTGCTGATTTTCCATGTTGTTCTTATGCCTTCACAGCTCACCAAGTTGTCCCATGGAGTCTACTAAGCACGTCTATTCACCTGCTCATCAAATGCATTCTCCATAAAGCACCACCTACCATCCCCTCTCTTCTCTCATTACCCGTCCACCTTTAGTGCCTGTTAGTGTTTCCAACCCTGGTGCCTGGAGAGCAGCATCCTTACACTGTGATTAAATGTGTCAGTCTCTCTTCCAGAGCCAGCCTTCCTGCCCGAGAGCTTTAAAAAGAAAGACGTGGTGGAGATTCTGTCTCATAAGAAAGCCTACAACGCCTGTGAGTATGACCCTGGCCTTGGTCCCCAGGGATCTGAACCATGACTGTCACGATCGTTAGAATGAGTGGACCAAGGTGCAGAGTGGTAGGCGTACATTTTACTTTATTAAATGAACACCGAACAAAAACAACAAAGTACCAAACTAAACGTGATCCCTAGGGATCTGAACCATGACCCTGGCCTTGGTCCCCAGGGATCTGAACCATGACCCTGGCCTTGGTCCCCAGGGATCTGAACCATGACCCTGGCCTTGGTCCCCAGGAATCTGAACCATGACCATGGCCTTGGTCCCCAGGGATCTGAACCATAACCATGGCCTTGGTCCCCAGGGATCTGAACCATGACCCTGGCCTTGGTCCCCAGGGATCTGAACCATGACCCTGGCCTTGGTCCCCAGGGATCTGAACCATGACCCTGGCCTTGGTCCCCAGGGATCTGAACCATGACCCTGGCCTTGGTCCCCAGGGATCTGAACCATAACCATGGCCTTGGTCCCCAGGGATCTGAACCATGACCCTGGCCTTGGTCCCCAGGCATATGAAACATGACCCTGGCCTTGGCCCCCAGGAATCTGAACCATGACCCTGGCCTTGGTCCCCAGGGATCTGAACCATGACCCTGGCCTTGGTCCCCAGGGATATGAAACATGACCCTGGCCTTGGTCCCCAGGGATCTGAACCATGACCCTGGCCTTGGTCCCCAGGGATCTGAACCATGACCCTGGCCTTGGTCCCCAGGGATCTGAACCATGACCCTGGCCTTGGTCCCCAGGCATATGAAACATGACCCTGGCCTTGGCCCCCAGGAATCTGAACCATGACCCTGGCCTTGGTCCCCAGGGATATGAACCATGACCCTGGCCTTGGTCCCCAGGGATATGAAACATGACCCTGGCCTTGGTCCCCAGGGATCTGAACCATGACCCTGGCCTTGGTCCCCAGGGATCTGAACCATGACCCTGGCCTTGGTCCCCAGGGATATGAAACATGACCCTGGCCTTGGTCCCCAGGGATATGAAACATGACCCTGGCCTTGGTCCCCAGGGATATGAAACATGACCCTGGCCTTGGTCCCCAGGGATATGAAACATGACCCTGGCCTTGGTCCCCAGGGATATGAAACATGACCCTGGCCTTGGTCCCCAGGGATCTGAACCATGACCCTGGCCTTGGTCCCCAGGGATATGAAACATGACCCTGACCTTGGTCCCCAGGGATCTGAACCATGACCCTGGCCTTGGTCCCCAGGGATATGAAACATGACCCTGGCCTTGGTCCCCAGGGATATGAAACATGACCCTGGCCTTGGCCCCCAGGAATCTTTATCTCAATGATTTGAATAGACTCTAGTCTATTCAGGTGACTCTGAGATTCAAACACAGGTGCTCTGATTTCTACAGAAACTTGTTGTTTATCAGTGAAAGTCTGTTTTTATTGTATATGACTGTTTTGTGTGGACCCCAGAAAGAGTATCAGTTGCTAATGTAACAGCTAACGGGGTCCAAATAAACAATTTTAAACTGGGTGGTTCAAGCCCTGAATGCTGATTGTCTGACAGCTGTGGTATATCATACCCGTATACCATGGTATGACAAAACATTTATTTTACTGCTCTAATTACATTGTTAACCAGTTTATAATAGCGATTAGGCTCCTCTGGGGTATGTCCTATATGACCAATTGACCAATAGACCTCCACGTTGCGTTGTGTCTAAGAACAGCCCTTATCCGTGGTATTTTGGCCATATTGCCTTATTGCTTAAATAAACCTCCTCTCCTCCATCCCTTTATTCCACGCCTCCTCTACCCAGCTATCCTGATCGCCCACCTGAAGCTGTCTCCAGGTGAGCTGCGCCAGGTGCTGATGACTATGAGCACAGACAGACTGGAGCCGGCCCACATCAAGCAGCTGCTGCTCTACGCCCCCGATGACCAGGAAGTCAAACAGTACCAATGCTTCGACCAGAACTCCGCCAAACTCAGCGACCCTGACCAGTTTGTCCTGCAGGTAACTGAGACACTGTTGTGTCAATGTTTCCCAAATGGTGGGTCGGAACCACATATTGGCCCAGCAAGTCCCTCTAGGCCAGGGATCATCAACTAGATTCAGCCGAAGACCGATTTGGTTGGGGGGCTGGAACATAATTACAAATAATTTGTAGACTGCAAATTAACCGCAAGAATATATAAACAGATATATTATTTGACTCAAATCATTTCAAACCTTGCTTACATTTATATATGATCATGTGTCCCTCTATTATAGATGGGAATACTTTGGGAACAGAGTTCCAGAAAACCACATAAAACCAGTTGGGGATCCTGGTCTAGAATGAGGCTAGAATGTTAAAAAACATACATTTCAGTATTTTACTGAATACTATACACTCTTAGAAAAAAGGTTTCCAAACGGGTTCTTCGGCTATCCCCATAGGAGAACCATTTTGGTTCCAGGTAGAACCCTTTTGGGTTCCATGTAGAACCCTCTGTGAAAAGAATTCTTCATAGAACTCAAAAGGATTATACCTGGAACCAAAAAGGGTTCTTCAAAGGGTTCTCCTATGGGGACAGCCAAACAGTTTTAGGTTATAGATAGCACCTTTTTTTCCTAAGAGTGTAGTACTAGTTTACTACAGTAACATGTTACTTTACTAGCAATAGTAACAGTATTTTTCGAGTTCATAATCTGTGTGTGCCCAGATGCTGATGGTCCCTGAGTATAAGACTCGTCTGCGGAGCCTCCATTTTAAGACAGCCCTGCAGGAGAAGACAGAGGAGATGAAGGCTGGATACGAATGGATCTATAGGGCCTCGATAGAACTCAGGAGCAGCAAGAAACTGGCCAAGATCCTCGAGGTAATACAACTACTGTAACTCGCACTCCTTGAGAGTGGAATACAGTAGCTTAATGGTTGAGAAATGGCAAACAGCTCTCTTGTTTATTTCATATTATTATTGTGTCTCTGCTGTCATAATCTAAGGTTATTAAAGAAGATGCATTGTGTGTAAAATCATATAGGATAAGGTAATAAGATACAGACTCAGAGGTATGCATAATGTGGTGATCGCGTTGTGTTACCGGTAAACTGTTTCTAAACCTCTGTTTCTGTCTACAGTTTGTGCTGGCAATGGGGAATTACCTGAACAATGGTCAACCCAAGACAAACAAAACAACTGGCTTTAAGATCAATTTTCTCACTGAGGTATGAATGGATGTTCATTCTCTAACTGATTATGCTTTAGCCTCATTTGTCTTTTTGGGATTTGTGTTGTCTTTGCCTTGGAGTAAACCTCTTTCTAATGCCAAATTCTATCTCACCTTCTTACAGCTCAGCACCACTAAAACGGTGGATGGTAAATCCACCTTCCTCCACATTCTTGCCAAATCGCTATGCCAACACTTCCCAGAACTGTTGAACTTTGCCAGGGACCTCACAACCGTGCCACTCGCAGCCAAAGGTACAGTAAGACCACACCACACAATGCTCTTTACATGGCTCTGTCCGTCAGCAGGACTCTGAGGTTCATGTGCAGAATGCATTAGTTCCATTTAGTACATTACAATATGTACTACAAGTCATGTCCTTATCAGTTCCCTGATAATCAGTTTCCTGACAGTTACTTTTCGATCTACAGATATGCCTTTCAGCAGTTATCTCATAAGACTGAAACACTACAACATTTATAATTCATGGCATTGACATTTGACACTATGCATTGGATTTATCTCATACAAATCAAATCAAATCCAACTTTATTTGCCACATGAGCCGAATACAACAAGTGTAGACTTTACTATGAAATGCTTACTTACAAGCCCTTAACCAACAGTACAGTTCAAGAAGAAGAACATATTTACCAAGAAGGATAAAATGAAAAGTAACACAATAAGAATAACAATAAGGAGACTATATACAGGGGGCACCGAGTCAGTGTGCAGGGGTACAGGCTAGTTGAGGTAATCCATATATGTAGGTGGGGGCGAAGTGACTATGCATAGGTAGCAAACAAACAGCGAGTAACAGCAGTGTACAAGGGGGGAGGGTCAATGTAAATTGTTCGGTGTAGCTGTGTACAAATTGTACAAGTCATACAGCATGGTTTTCTATTGACATTTCTCTGCAGTGAATCAGCGTATCCTGACGGCTGAGCTGGCTGACATTCACTCCACCATCCAGGACATCAGGACAGCCTGTCAGAAGATCCCAGCCACGGCCGAGGATCACTTCGCTGCCGTCATGAGTGTATCCTTCCATCAACAACAAAGCCCTTCACAACACAACATTTCACGCGAACAGTAACCCACTGTAGTAGTAATTACACTGTAATAGTCTGCATGTTGGGAATGTGCTCGTAAGTAAGCATTTCACAATAAAGTCTACACCTGTTGTATTCAGTGTAATGGGCAAATAAAATGTGATTTAATTTAATTACACCATTGGTCAGTATGTTACTAGTCAGAATGTGTCACTGTGCTTCGAATGGTCTGATAGTTGACAGTTTGACCCTTGACCCTGAAGATAAAGGGTTTCCTGGAGAACAGTCACCCAGCGGTTCAGTCTCTGGACTCTCTGCAGCTGAGAGCCATGGATGAGTTCACTAAGGTGGCGTCGTACTTCGGAGAGGACAGCAAGGTCACCTCCACTGAGGCCTTCTTCGCCATTTTTGCCGAGTTTACTTCCAAGTTTGAGGTGAGCCAGTAGCCATAGTGATGCCCTTCACAGGTCTCTGACCGCACAATCTGACAGCATTCAAAAGCGTCTGTGACTCAAGTACAATGATTGGTTCTGTTTTCATGTACGATAATTGGTCCTGTTTTCCAGAGAGCACTGAATGAGACCCAGGCCACTGAGAACCCCTGCAGCCCCAGAGTGCCCTCTCCCCTGGCCTGGTAGAGACTGGATAGCTCCTCTGCTCTCATCAACCAAAGTGCCAAGACAACTCAAAGAAACAGTCACAACTACTGGGACTGCGGAATGCCGTAGGGCCAGGAGTTCTTCCTGACCATGTGATCTGACCAAAAGAACTCTCATCCAAAGGGTCCAGAGTTTCTCCTGGGAAGGTCAAGTAGCTCTATATGTTCAGATAACATGAGTATATATTTTATATTGGATTGTATTAAATTGAAAGTATAATGAAATTGTAAAGATAAAGCATAGATGTACTGCCAAAATAAAGGAAACACCAACATAAAGTGTTTTAATAGGGCGTTGGGCCACCATGAGCCAGAACAGCTTCAATGCACTTTGGCATAAATTCTACAAGTTGTCATAACTATATTTTGAGGGATGCTACACCATTCTTCCATGAGAAATTCCATATTTTGTTTTTTGTTGACGGTTGTGGAAAACGCTGTCTCTGGTGCTGCTCCAGAATCTCCCATAAGTATTCAATTGAGTTTTGATCTGGTGACTGAGAGTGACACACACACACACACACTTTAGCCATGGTAGTCGTAATAATGGGCAACTGGGAATTTTTGTACATGACTCTAAGCATGATGGGATGTTAATTGCTTAATTAACTCAGGAACCACACCTGTGTGGAAGCATCTGCTTTCAGTATACTTTGTATCCCTCATTTACTCAAGTGTTTCCTTTATTTTGGCAGTTGCCTGTATATGTAAATATCCTTGACATTTTAGATGGCTGATAGTCAGACGTATATGAATTTTATCTAGAGCTGTGCGCTATTTTTACAGATGGACTTGATCTGCCTACAACAGAAACACATAATCACTGCCTCGTAGATTGTGATGTTAGAATGCAGTATAAACCTACCTTGAAGCATTACATTGGCATGACAAACGTACTGTGAATTGTTATTACAATATTTAGAGGCTTTCTGGTGCCAATGTAATTGCAGTCATCCTAACAATTGGCATTTCAAAACTTGCTCTGGGCAGGGGCAACAAAAATAATACCACTCTCCTAAGTGTATTAAAAGTGTTTTACAGTATGAGGAGCATATGTGAAATATGAGGGTTAACCCACTGGGGCTAATATATGAATAGCTGCTAACTGAAAGACATCAATCCATGTTAGCATTGAGTGGCCCAGGTGGCTCTTGCGGTCACTGGGGTTGTTACTGATGAACCGTCCATTTCACTGCCATAACTTTCACCTGTATCAACAGTCTTCTTTTAGAACAAATATTCACTGTTTGCTAGTGTGCATTTAAAGCTGTTTTGAATGTATTTCTTGCGTTTCTACTTTCCCTCCAAAATTCCTTTTCACATATACATTTCAGTCAGAGCTGCCATCATGAAAATACAAACATATTGATTTACAGACCTGTTGTACCAGGCAATGTGTCATCATGTTAAAAAAGACTGCTACATATTTAAATCTTGCCACAAGTGCAGTACAGTTTTATGACAAGCATTTGCATGTTGCTGTCTATAGGTGTTGTTTTGTGTTAAAATGATTGTACATCTGGATTTGTTTACTTTTATTGTATTCTCACAAGTTGGGTCTAAAATGTAGACCTATTATAACTCTAGATCAATTTAAGTTTGTTAATGTATTTAAATGTTCATTTTGTATAGCCTAAGTGTGTTTTGTCTATGTTTTCATTGATATTAATGGAGTACTTTGTATAGTTCAAAAAGTATTGACTTTTTATGTTGGCCATGTGGTTACTTCTGGATCAGTTGTACTTGTTTTGGATCTGTAAAAATACATAAATGCTTGACAAATAAACTGCCTGATACCCACGAGCTTTTTCGGAGCCAGAGACGATCATGGACTGGACCAAATTAACTGAAGTTTGTCGCGTGGTGGTGCAATTGCCATAGCAACGGAAAAATGGCAGTAAATCCTTTGCCATCATCTCTACCTGGCAGCGTTAATTCGTATTTCAACGCCTACAAAAACTCGCTTTTTGCCGATGTCGAAAAACAGAAAACAACCTGCAAAGTAAGGCTGAAGACTTTAAGAAATTGTTGTGTGATAGAAGTTTCCAAACAGGACGCGCGATGGCGCGCTGACGTACAAATGTGGGGTCATGATCAGCATCCCTTCAATGAATGAAGGTTTTTAGCAGTGAGCGCGTCTAACATCAGCTTGTTTCTGTCTTTTGTGTTTGTAGAAACGTTTTATCCACAGACTGGTGTATGTAGCAACGAGAAAGCTAAACGCTGACGATAAACAGAGTGCAATTGCAGGTAAAAAAAATATTTAAAAAAAAGAAGAAAAAAAGGTCAAATCTTAGCCAGAATGTATTTCGGGAGAATGAGTTCCTCACTGTCGTCATTGTCTTCATTCCAGAATACTATGAGCAATTTTTGTCGAAATTCCAGAAAAACACACAGACTGAGAAAGTCACTGGCATACTGCTATTATATCCCAAAAGTATCATTCATTTGATGGAGGTATGTGGATAATTAACCATTTTACCTTGCTTACAAGTGTTGGTGTATCATCTATAGTAGCCTATTGCTATTTGTATTATTAAAATAATTTATTTGGTTTTAGTCCTCTTCAGAAGTTCTCCACATGATTCTGGAAGATCTGAATGACATGGAGAAAAGCCCAAAGTAAGATTTCCTCTGACTCCTCCCCATCGGGACATATGGTCCTTGCTTTGCTCTGATATCTTGACTGGGTGTTTTTGTCCCAGCTGCCCCCTGAAGGAGGTGCGTATCCTGGTGGTGTCTCATTGTGTGCTGAGACGTATGTTCCCGTTGTGGGGCTACCGCTTCGTGACGTTGCCCCTCAGCCTCCAGGACCCCAACCCACAGACCCAGCCCGTGGAGACCCTAGTCCCAGACAGCCTGGCCATGATCTACAAGATGTGTGTGTGTCTACTCAAACACAAGGTAAAGGAGATGCTTAATACTGATGGTGGTGAATGTCCAAGTCTTTGTTGCATGTCTGTACATGCCAATCTTAAGACAAATCCATCCTTTCCTTTGTAAGGTATTTTGATATGATACAAAGCCCTCCACATGAGAATAGTGTCAGGCCTGTTGGTGTTTGTGTGGTTCAATAGAGTATTTGTTCACTGTGTGTGTTGTTCTATAGGGTAGCTGTTCAGTGTGTGTGCGTTATTCTATAGGGTAGCTGTTCAGTGTGTGTGTGTGTGTGTTGTTCTTTAGAGTAGCTGTTCAGTGTGTGTGTTGTTCTATAAGGGTAGCTGTTCAGTGTGTGTGCGTTATTCTATAGGGTAGCTGTTCAGTGTGTGTGTTGTTCTATAGGGTAGCTGTTCAGTTTGTGTTGTTCTTTATAGAGTAGCTGTTCAGTGTGTGTGTTGTTCTATAGGGTAGCTGTTCAGTGTGTGTGTGTTGTTCTATAGGGTAGCTGTTCAGTGCGTGTTATGTTGCTCTACAGCAGGGGTGGGCAACTCAAGTCTTCCAGGGCCTGATTGGTGTCACCCTTCTTCTCCATCCCTACCAAACACAGCTGATTAATCTAATTGCATTCTAAACTGAAGATCATGATTAGGTGATTGGAGTCAGATGTGTTGTTGTGACACCAATCAGGCCCTCAAGGACTGGAATTGCCCATCCCTGCTCTATAGGGTAGCTGATCAGTATGTGTTATGTTGCTCTATAGCAGGGGTATTCAACTCTTACCCTATGATTTTGGTTTGTTGTATTGTAATTTACTCCCTTTTTCGATCTTGTCTCATCACTGCAACTCCCCAATGGGGTCGAGAGAGGCGAAGGTCGAGTCATGCATCCTCCGAAACATAACCCGCCAAGCCACATTTCTTAACACCTGCCTGCTTAACCTGGAAGCCAGCTGCACCAATGTGTTGGAGAAAACACCGTTCAACTGATGACCGTTGTCGCCCGGCCCGCCACAAGGAGTCGCTAGAGCGCGATGAGCCAAGTAAAGGCCTCCGGGCCAAACCCTCCCCTAACCTGGACAACGCTGGGCCAATTGTGCGCCACCCTATGGGACTCCCGGTCATGGACGGTTGTGACATAGCCTGGGATTGAACCCGGGTCTGTAGTGACGACTTAGAATGCTGCGCCACTCGGGTGGCTGGTGTCCCAGGTCTAAATCAGTCAATCAAACAATGAAAAAATGTAGTAGAACTGACTTCGAGGTCCCAAGTTGTTTGAGGGTTCTAGCTGTTCAGTGTGTGTGTGTGATGTTCTATAGGGTAGCTGTTCAGTGTGTGTGTGCTGTTCTATAGGGTAGCTGTTCAGTGTGTGTGTGCTGTTCTATAGGGTAGCTGTTCAGTGTGTGTGATGTTCTATAGGGTAGCTGTTCAGTGTGTGTGTGTGATGTTCTATAGTGTAGCTGTTCAGTGTGTGTGTGTGTGTGTGATGTTCTATAGTGTAGCTGTTCAGTGTGTGTGTGTGTGTGATGTTCTATATGGGAGCTGTTCAGTGTGTGTGTGATGTTCTATAGGGTAGCTGTTCAGTGTGTGTGTGCGATGTTCTATAGGGTAGCTGTTCTGTGTTTGTGTGCGATGTTCTATAGGGTAGCTGATCAGTGTGTGTGTGCTGTTCTATAGGGTAGCTGTTCAGTGTGTGTGTGCTGTTCTCTAGGGTAGCTGTTCAGTGTGTGTGTGTGCTGTTCTCTAGGGTAGCTGTTCAGTGTGTGTGTGTGCTGTTCTATAGGGTAGCTGTTCAGTGTATGTGTGTGCTGTTCTCTAGGGTAGCTGTTCAGTGTGTGTGTGTGTGCTGTTCTATAGGGTAGCTGTTCAGTGTATGTGTGTGCTGTTCTATAGGGTAGCTGTTCAGTGTATGTGTGTGCTGTTCTATAGGGTAGCTGTTCAGTGTGTGTGTGCTGTTCTATAGGGTAGCTGCTCAGTGTGTGTGTGTGTGTGTGTGTTATAGGGTAGCTGTTCAGTGTGTGTTATAGGGTAGCTGTTCAGTGTGTGTGTGTGTGTGTGTGTGTGTGTGTGTTATAGGGTAGCTGTTCAGTGTGTGTTATAGGGTAGCTGTTCAGTGTGTATGTGTGTTATAGAATAGCTGTTCAGTGTGTGTGTGTGTGTGTTATAGGGTAGCTGTTCAGTGTGTATGTGTGTTATAGGATAGCTGTTCAGTGTGTGTGTGTGTGTGTGTGTGTGTGTGTGTTATAGGGTAGCTGTTCAGTGTGTATGTGTGTTATAGGATAGCTGTTCAGTGTGTGTGTGTGTGTGTTATAGGGTAGCTGTTCAGTGTCTGTGTGCTGTTCTATAGGGTAGCTGTTCAGTGTGTGTGTGTGTTATAGGGTAGCTGTTCAGTGTCTGTGTGCTGTTCTATAGGGTAGCTGTTCAGTGTGTGTGTGTGTGTGATGTTCTATAGTGTAGCTGTTCAGTGTGTGTGTGTGTGTGTGTGTTATAGGGTAGCTGTTCAGTGTGTGTTATAGGGTAGCTGTTCAGTGTGTATGTGTGTTATAGGATAGCGGTTCAGTGTGTGTGTGTGTGTGTGTGTGTGTTATAGGATAGCTGTTCAGTGTGTGTTATAGGGTAGCTGTTCAGTGTGTGTGTGCTGTTCTATAGGGTAGCTGTTCAGTGTGTGTGTGTGTGTGTGTTATAGGGTAGCTGTTCAGTGTGTGTTATAGGGTAGCTGTTCAGTGTGTATGTGTGTTATAGGATAGCTGTTCAGTGTGTGTGTGTGTGTATGTGTGTTATAGGATAGCGGTTCAGTGTGTGTGTGTGTGTGTGTGTGTGTTATAGGGTAGCTGTTCAGTGTGTGTGTGTGTGTGTGTGTTATAGGGTAGCTGTTCAGTGTGTGTGTGTGTGTGTGTGTGTGTGTGTGTGTGTGTTATAGGGTAGCTGTTCAGTGTGTGTGTGTGTGTGTGTTATAGGGAAGCTGTTCAGTGTGTGTGTGTGTGTGTGTGTGTTATAGGGTAGCTGTTCAGTGTGTGTGTGTGTGTGTGTGTGTGTGTGTTATAGGGTAGCTGTTCAGTGTGTGTGTGTGTGTGTGTGTGTGTGTGTGTTATAGGGTAGCTGTTCAGTGTGTGTGTGTGTGTGTGTTATAGGGTAGCTGTTCAGTGTGTGTTATAGGGTAGCTGTTCAGTGTGTATGTGTGTTATAGGGTAGCTGTTCAGTGTGTATGTGTGTTATAGGATAGCTGTTCAGTGTGTGTTATAGGGTAGCTGTTCAGTGTGTATGTGTGTTATAGGATAGCTGTTCAGTGTGTGTTATAGGGTAGCTGTTCAGTGTGTATGTGTGTTATAGGGTAGCTGTTCAGTGTGTGTTATAGGGTAGCTGTTCAGTGTGTATGTGTGTTATAGGGTAGCTGTTCAGTGTGTGTTATAGGGTAGCTGTTCAGTGTGTGTTATAGGATAGCTGTTCAGTGTGTATGTGTGTTATAGGGTAGCTGTTCAGTGTGTGTTATAGGGTAGCTGTTCAGTGTGTGTGTGTGTTATAGGGTAGCTGTTCAGTGTGTATGTGTGTTATAGGATAGCTGTTCAGTGTGTGTGTGTGTTATAGGGTAGCTGTTCAGTGTGTGTTATAGGGTAGCTGTTCAGTGTGTATATGTGTTATAAGGTAGCTGTTCAGTGTGTGTTATAGGGTAGCTGTTCAGTGTGTATGTGTGTTATAGGGTAGCTGTTCAGTGTGTGTTATAGGGTAGCTGTTCAGTGTGTATGTGTGTTATAGGATAGCGGTTCAGTGTGTGTTATAGGGTAGCTGTTCAGTGTGTATGTGTGTTATAGGATAGCGGTTCAGTGTGTGTTATAGGGTAGCTGTTCAGTGTGTGTTATAGGGTAGCTGTTCAGTGTGTGTGTGTGTGTGTGTGTTATAGGGTAGCTGTTCAGTGTGTGTTATAGGGTAGCTGTTCAGTGTGTATGTGTGTTATAGGATAGCGGTTCAGTGTGTGTTATAGGGTAGCTGTTCAGTGTGTATGTGTGTTATAGGATAGCTGTTCAGTGTGTGTTATAGGGTAGCTGTTCAGTGTGTGTTATAGGGTAGCTGTTCAGTGTGTATGTATGTTATAGGATAGCGGTTCAGTGTGTGTTATAGGGTAGCTGTTCAGTGTGTATGTGTGTTATAGGATAGCTGTTCAGTGTGTGTTATAGGGTAGCTGTTCAGTGTGTGTTATAGGGTAGCTGTTCAGTGTGTATGTGTGTTATAGGGTAGCTGTTCAGTGTGTGTTATAGGGTAGCTGTTCAGTGTGTATGTGTGTTATAGGATAGCGGTTCAGTGTGTATGTGTGTTATAGGATAGCGGTTCAGTGTGTATGTGTGTTATAGGGTAGCTGTTCAGTGTGTATGTGTGTTATAGGGTAGCTGTTCAGTGTGTGTTATAGGGTAGCTGTTCAGTGTGTATGTGTGTTATAGGATAGCGGTTCAGTGTGTGTTATAGGATAGCGGTTCAGTGTGTATGTGTGTTATAGGATAGCGGTTCAGTGTGTATGTGTGTTATAGGATAGCGGTTCAGTGTGTGTTATAGGATAGCGGTTCAGTGTGTATGTGTGTTATAGGATAGCGGTTCAGTGTGTATGTGTGTTATAGGGTAGCTGTTCAGTGTGTGTTATAGGGTAGCTGTTCAGTGTGTATGTGTGTTATAGGATAGCGGTTCAGTGTGTGTTATAGGATAGCGGTTCAGTGTGTATGTGTGTTATAGGATAGCGGTTCAGGCCAGGATGATCAGGAGCAGGCTCTTCGGTTAGAGGAGGATACAGTCATCTACCTCTGTCAGAGTGCAGTGCTGCACTCCCCATCCACCTTCCTACAAACCTACACCAAGGCTACCAACATCCTCATGGATTCCGGTAATTGCTTTGTGTGCATTTTATCTAGGGCTAGATCCGCATTATAGCGCGATTGAAATTTAAAAGGTAATTGCCGATTGAGCTGACATATGCAGTATTTACCGTAAATGCAGTCTCCTCAAATGCAGGAACATTGCCTTTAAATGTAAATCACACTAGCGCAGGGCTTCCGTGATCCGGATTGAATGTAGACCTGTCTAGAATCAAAATAATCAAAATAAATGTTATATTATTTTAGAAATCGTGTGGCCGACACACCGCAGACTTTACTGGTAGCAGGAGAATGAAGAAATGACTACTAGACAATCGTCCTCCCATCAGTAACACTAAATAAAGCATTTTCTTACTGTGTATCTGCATGTATGAGTATGTGTCTGTGATCAAGCCATGACTAACAACCATTTCAACTTTTTCTTCATATATTTTATTCAGACAGGGAGTATAACCAAGCATTCATTTGCCATTTGATGTATTTCTTGTTTAAGCTCAACAGTCTGCATACAAAACTGATCTTAAAATGCAGCTTTAACATTTCTAGTTAAATGGCTTGTTAGTCTTTCAGAGCCTCCAACCAAGGTGCTCTTTCTGCAGACGGATAAGGCAGCAAGTTAAAGGAGAAAGAGAGAAGGGGGGGGGGTCTCAGTAAGACTATATGGATGATGATCGTCTCTGAAAAGCAGTACAATTACTGAACATGTGTTCAGGGCAACTGAAGCGTCCAGAAATGTGCCCTTTAGTTGGTACCATTCAGGTTCTCTAGGAGCACAACCCTGCATTATATTAAAGGGAAAGCAACACAGAAAAAAAGTCTAGTGAATCCAACACCACCTCACTACTAGGTTGTTACATCAGTTTGTGTGTAAAACCCAGCTCCGTGGGAAGGGTCGCAGAATGATCTTCCATATAGAAACCTGTTCACTGGAAAGCAAGCGTTTGTGGGGTTTAGACTTGGTTCAATATCAACTGTTGAAGTGATTCACCAGACAGATGACAAAGTAGCTATAGTAGAAGCGCTTAAAACAGTCCTTTCCAACATTCATTTATAGTGGAACTGTCACTTTAATGCCCCAAAAACATCAGAGTAAGGTTAGGAAGGCCCCTACAATCCAAGAGGCTCAGCATATACACAGTTTATTGACCTAACACTGCTACAACAAGTTATGGAACCAGTAAGGCACAATTCAGAAAACTGCATGATTCTTAACTTAAGCCACAGGGAATGCGTTTTTGGAAATAAATACAAAGAGCAAAGGATAGGTTTCATACAAAACAGGGATAAAACGGTCAAAGTGTTTGAGACGACTGGAAACCTGCAGTCACAAGCTACACTTTCAGCAACAGTTCTTTTTTGGGGGGGGGTCTACTTTTACCCACATGTCCTGTGCTTTACATTTACAAATAGTATTCTTCAGTTCTAAGGCCATCATCATAATCAACAACAAAACACCTCACACAGATATCAAAGTCAGTCAGTCCACTGTTAACAACCCACCTACTACTACAACCAGTCCCTTCAGGTGCAACATCCCATGCAAAAACATACCGTTTTAATCAAGGCTGTTCTGTAGTCCCCCTAAGGTGGTTGTGTTGATTGTATATAGTAGTAGCTGTAACAAGGCTGAGGTGGAGCGGACCAAGGTGGTAATGATGGTGGGTAAGTTAGTGTGTGGTGGACATGGAGGTGGAGTTGGCAGAGAGCAGCAGAGGTGTGGTGATCTGAGGGCTGAGGGGAGCCTGCGGTAGAAGTTACCACTAACCACAGATCTAGGACCAAATCTCCCTATACCTAGTCGTATAGTTATCCATTAGGGGATGAAACTACTATCTGACCCTGGACCTGTGGTTAGGGTCAACTTCTACCCACACCTGGAGAGGAGATGGAGGGGAGAGAGAGCCAAGCCCAGTCCTCTTCATTATAGGATGGTACTCTCTGTGTCCAGGTCTGAGTCTTTGGGCTGAGATACGGATGCCATGGGGGCCATGGAGGGGGCGGTCACTGGCTGCTGGTCCACAGCAAACTCAGGGACGAAGGCTCGGGTCAACCCTTTGAGAGACAGCGCTGGGTCTGGACAGGACAGAGAGAGTGAAAGGTTACTGCTCCAGCTGACTGAGGAGTTAAGTCTTTTAAGCTGTAGTAGTTGAGTGATTGTAGAAAATCAGACACTGAATCTGACCTCAGTTAAATATTGTGGATTAACAAGGTCAAAGTACTAAGAAGTCAATGAATAGAAATTCCTGAAGGGGAAAACTAAATAGCTGATATTAAAATCAAAAAGTCACTTGAAAATATGTGTTCAATGTTAGTATGTTTTGGCAAGCATGGTTGATGTGCATAAAGAGAGACAAGCAAAATGCTAATTCAACCTCCAGTACAGACTGTCACATCCTCAATCTAGGCAGGTAGCCTAGTGGTTAGAGCGTTGGACTAGTAACCAAAAGGTTCAAATCCCCAAGCTGACAAGGTACAAATCAGTCGTTCTGCCCCTGTACAGGCAGTTAACCCACTGTTCCTAGGTTGTCATTGAAAATCAAAATGTGTTGTTAACTGACTTGCCTGGTTACAGAAAAAGTTACAGAAAAAAAACCTTTGAAATCTACTACCATTGTTTACCATTTTCCACTGGCTTTAAGATCGGAAAATAGCAGTGAATCATCAAGTAGAGTTAAGTGGCAGCATATCAGAGAGGATGCCGAACCACAGATTTCTTTTGAAACAGAGTCACGGGAATGCCATCCACATTCCATCATAAAGCAATATGAAGCAGACATTTCTCTATTGAAAACCACATTGCTGCTGTCATCACTATTCTGCTCAGAACTGTTGAGTTGGAGAGAGCCTCATGCTTCAAATGCATTCAAGGCATGCAACTTCTAAACACAATCCTGTCCCATGCATACCAGAACACTAAAACCTGATGTGGTCGGGTTGCCACACTGAAACACCAAGACAAGACAGTTCATAGTAGCGCTGGGAAGATAAACTGAAAACCATACCGATCAGTTTTCACAGGCTTCTGTTTTACTCATATCATTCATTGCGATAAGTTGCCTATAAAAGAGAAATTCAGTTTGAAATGAAATAAGTTTGCTTATCTGGGTGACTGTTAAATGGGCCAATTGATGGTTACAACCATCAAACTAGTATTAGTAGTTAAAAAGGATAATACACAAAAGGTGGTGCACAATAGATATGAAAGTATCCTTCTATTTATCGCTATCGCATCAATTCAGACAATTTATGGCAATATGTATTTTTGTCCAAATGGCCCAGCTCTAGGCCATAGAACTTCCACCCTAAATAGTCTGATCATGCTAGAATGATATTCTGATGTTGATTTATGTACAATAGTACAGCTTCAACTTCAGTCTTCTAATCAAGATGACAATGACTTATATTCATTGAAAAAAAAAAACTTTTCCAGAGCGAGAACAAATGCAATTGAAGGGTTTGCAAAAGACATACTGACAGAATCAATCAAATAAAAAATGGTAATATTCTGCCGATTCCATGAATCAAATCGGTTTTCAGTTTCTGGTATCCTCTCATCATTTAGAGACAAACCATTAGAGATGTCCTTTGAAAACCCCACATCAAAATGTTACTGACTTTTAAATGATTTAATAATGAAGGTTGAATGTCATGATGGTTCATGGCCAATGGGATCGATGATAAAACATCTATTAGAAAAGCAGGCACAAGTGGTAGGTTTCTAAAAGTATGTTGTGGTAATGGAGTAATGCAGAAACGGATGGCGTGCAGCAGCTGCAAAATACAAGTCCTGACAAACCTCTTTCATAAATGCTCCTTAACCTGTGGACACAGGACTTTTAGACAAAACATTGTCAATGTACTGGCAACACTGGAGTAAAATACACAAGTGAGAAGGAAGTACTGAACCAATACTATAAACTGAAAGAAGGGATTGTTGTGATATGACCAAAAGTACATAAACATCTGCTCGTCGAACATCTCATTCCAAAATCATGGTCATTAATATGGAGTTGGTCCCCCCTTTGCTGCTATAACAGCCTCCACTCTTCTGGGAAAGATTTCCATTAGATGTTGGAACATTGCTGTGGGGACTTACTTCCATCCAGCCACAAGAGCATTAGTGAGGTCGGCACTGATGTTGGGAGATTAGGCCTGGCTCGCAGTCTGCCTTCCAATTCATCCCAAAGGTATTTGAAGTGGTTGAGGGCAGGGCTCTGTGCAGGCCAGTCAAGTTCTTCCACAAACCATTTCTGTAAGGACCTCACTTTGTGCACAGGGGCATTGTCATGATGAAACAGGAAAGGGCCTTCCCCAAACTGTTGCCACAAAGTTGGAAGCACAGAATCATCTAGAATATCATTGTATGCTGAAGCGTTAACATTTCCCTTCACTGGAACTAAGGGGCCTAGCCCAAACCATGAAAAGCAGCCCAAGACCATTATTCCTCCTACACCAAACTTTACAGTTGGTGCTATGCATTGGGGCAGGTAGTGTTCTCCTGGCAACCGCCAAACTCAGATTCGTCCGTCAGACTACCAGATGGTGAAGCGTGATTCATCATTCCAGAGAACGCGCTTCCACTGCTTCAGAGTCCAAAGGAGGAAAACTTTACACCACTCCAGCCGATGTTTAGCATTGCGCATGGTGAACTTAGGCTTACAACTGCTCGGCCATGGAAAACCATTTCATGAAGCTTCCAACTAAGTTACTGTGCTGACGTTGCTTCCGGAGGCAGTTTGGAACTTCTTAGTGAGTGTTGCGACTGAGGACAGATGATTTTTAAGCGCTACGGTCCCCTTCTGTGAGCTTGTGTGGCCTACAACTTTGCGGCTGAGCCGTTGTTGGTCCTAGACGTTTCCACTTCACAATAACAGCACTTACAGTTGTCCGGGGCAGCTCTAGTAGGGCAGACATTTAAGGACTTGTTGGAAAGGTGGCATCCTATGACGGTGCCACGTTGAAAGTCACTGAGCTCTTCAGAGCAGCCCATTCTACTGCCAATGTTTGTCAATGGAGATTGCATGGTTGTGAGCTCGGTTTTACACACCTGTGGTTGAAATAGCCAAATCCACTAATTTGAAGGGGTGTCCACATACTTTGTATATATAGTGTGTCAGTTCGATGTCGGTTTTCAGAATTTGTTGTTAATGTCCTTCTGTGGTGTGTTACCAACAACCAAATTAATCTCCTTTCATGGGAAAATAAAGCATCACTTGACCGGACTCACCCATGATTTTGTAGGCTGTGCTGCAGATCCCGTTGGTATCATTTCCCTGTGTGGGGGGCTGAGGGGGCGGAGGAATGTTGGGCCTGTTTCTGGGTTTGGGGACGGGGCGTGGTCGGGGAGGGAGCCTGACTGGAAGGGCAAGATGGAGGCAGGATGGGCACTGGGTATGTCCTGGGGGACGGTGGATGGTGGAGGTGTATCAGGCGGGGTGGGGGTGTCTGTTGGAGAATATTCCGCCCCCGGGTTGTCTCCTGTGGGATGGTCGAGGGCCCTGGGTTGGGACGGGGGGCTGACCTGTGAGGGTGTGGGGGGCTGTGGGGGTGGGTGGTTGGGGGCCTGGATGGAGGGCTGGTTGTTGGAGTGGCGGCGGGGGGTGGTGGAGAGCTGGGATGTGGGCATGGTGGGGGAGGTAGGGGAGTGGCTTGAGGAAGAGAGGGGTCTGGGGGAGGGGCTGAGGGACTGGCCCGAGGAGGGGTTGTGGTTGGTGAGGTTACTGGGCTGGCCTGAAGAGGGGTTGGGCAGCTTGGGAGGGGCAGGGGCTGGCTTCTTTGTACCTGGATAGTAGAGAGAGGTTGACTTCAGAAAATATCTTGTGTCTACATATATTTGAGGCTACCTGAAATTGCATGTCTATGTCTAACAGGGGAGCTACCCTGGGGCGTCACAAAAACGGTGGGTTTCTAGCTGCTACACTGGACCCATAACTATAGCCGGCCTGAGCAGAGCCCAAGACACTTTATGTTGTGTTCTCGGGCATGAGGCACGTGTTAAATTCTTAAAAAAATAGAACCAGAGCGAGCTTCGCGGAACCGCGTTGTTCCACCCAGGTTTCATTCAAATGTTTAGGTGCATCTCACACTCTGCAAAGGTGAGGCATCCAGTGTAGCATGCTTTTAAATCTGTCAAAATGTAACAATATAACTACTACTGCAATTTACCTTGTAATAAGACTTATTAATGAAAAAGCACAGAATAGGTTCTTTATTCAAATTTCCTTATGATACCATATGCATATAGCTACAAATAACTGTCTAACAACCTAATAAAGGTGAGCTGAATTGCTTTAAGGAGTGAGTAACCTCTGCGCATCATGTGTGGACTGGGCCCCATGGATCCGGCCCCAGGGCCTACCACTCCCAGCTGTCCCCCTGCTCCACCTCCTCCTGCTGGGCTGGCTGTGCCCGGGTTGCCCCCTCCTGAACCGTTCCTTTGATGGAGGGTCTGGGTGGAGGTGGGGTCACGCTTTGGGTTGCTTAACAGACAGAGGTCACCATTGTAAGTACAGCACCCAGATATTAGTGTAGAGCTCTGAAGATATCCACCATGAAATGTAAAAAACTTTGAGCTTTTTCTCTTTAACTACACTACGCTGTTTCTTTGGTTCACCTTCTATATTCTAACCAATAGAACAGTTTGGAACTGACATTGAATAGAATCCTTTCATAAATTGATTCAAAAACATCCTTCAAAAAGTTACATAAGCTCAATGAGAGGACAGAAGTAATGGCCAAACAACATTTCCGAGGACAGAGCTTTGTACAACAGTTTTCTGCTGATTCATGTGTTCTAGTGTGAGAGCAGAGGCGTGAGGGACCTCTGAGGATGGCTGGCTCACAGCAGCCATTGTTGTACAGAGCCAGTGGTCTGAACTGAGATGTACCCACAGTGTTATTATAATGATTATTTGTTAGTAGTTTGAGGAAAATGCAGTTAGACAGTGAGAGGAAAAGTTGAGTCAGAAAGGCGAGAGTGAGATTTTCTAGTATGGGTACCAGTCTGTTTAGCTAGTATTCCACTCCTGTCATGCTAAAACTTTGGCATATGATAGATTACAAGAAGTGGAACGTTAGCTCAACAGACTGGTACCCATACCAGTCATTTTCCACTCAAATAAATGATGTTTGAAATAGATTTTCTGTATTAGAATGAACATAAAACATATATATTTGTACAAGAGCAGTGACATCACCATAAACAGCGCACACACACCTTAACAACAGATCATCATCAAAGATTGCAGTCAAAAGTGTGTTTTCTTATCATGCAGTGGAGTGGCATGCGTGTCTGTGCTCCACAGTGCACTACACACCCACGCCCTTACCTGAGACCCTCCGTGGTAGTAGCTAGAAGCTGCTGCGCTGCCACCAGGGCAGCCATACCCAGTGCCAGGCCAGGCTGGCAGCCCTCCGGCGGGGCCTGGAGCTCGGCCACACACCCCGTGACCTGCCCAGGCCCTGGGGACTCCACAGGGGGTAAGGGGGGCAGGAAGGTGGGTGAAACATGCTGCTTTCTACCTAACGTGTTGCTGCCTCTACGGGGGATGGTGTTATGGTCCGACAGTTTGTTAGCAGAACTAGAGAGGGGGGAGAGGACAGAGAGGCAGACGGCAGAGCCATGTTGAGAAAGACACCCTCAGGACAGAATCACCAAGTCCCAGAGTAGGTAGAGAGAGAGCGAGTGAAAATGAGAGAGAGAGAACAAGAGAGTGAGAGGTAGTCCACACCAAACGGACGTTAAATAGATTTGTTGTCTAAAGTTACACCTATAGTACTAAACATCCAGAAATAAGCTTCAAAAAGCCCCTCATGTAAGAAGTGATAATCAGCAGAGCTACCAATCAAACCAAACATTCAAAGTGTAAATGAATTATTATTGAGTTCTAAAAGTGAAAATCGATTTAAGTAGCATGATATCCTCAGCTCAGAGCACTGGCAGGTCCAGGACCAGTCTTTGACCTTTCACCCCACGGCAGTTCAAAGTAGAGGGAATGAGCTACTAGTGATGAGGTGCTGTGATTAGTGGTTACCTGTCCTTGCGTAGGGTATCGTTCTCTGGCCCCACCATGCTACCAGGCCTCTTCCTCTCTATAGTGGAACAGTCGTACTCCATAGTGTGGTTGATGTGGTTGGAAGGAGGGGTGGGCATGGCAAACATCCCTGATACATTAAACTCCACATCTGTGCACACGGGGACAATAGGCAAGTAGAATTCCTTTAGGGACCATTTTTAAAAAACAACAGATCCATTTTTTTCAGTAGCCTAGGAATCAGATTTATACCACTGACAGAGAAAGGAGACCAATGACCTCCATTTTGAGGACCTAGTCAAAGTGGAAGGGTCAAAGGTCATATGTACATACCCTCAGGGAAGAACCAGTCAGCGTGTTGTATGATGGGTTCTATGATGGTCACCACGTGAACAGAGGTAGCAGCAGCCATCTCAGCTAGAGTGCTGCAGGCACACAGAGGAGAGCAGACATGATGTCAAACTCATTCCACAGAGGGCCGAGTGTCTGCAGGTTGTCGTTCCTCACTAATTAGTAAGGAACTCCCCACACCTGGTTGTCTAGGTCTTAATTGAAAGGAAAAACCAGCAGAAACTAGGCCCACCAGGGAATCAGTTTCACACCCTTATTACAGACAAACACTACACGATTATGACACCAATTTGTGAACACAAACTTGAGTTTTTCAGTTTGAATAGTGAGTACTCCCCATCTCTCCTCTCCTCTCTCCCCTTTTCTCACCCCTCCGTTTTGGCCCACAGCAGGTTTGGTCCCAGTACAATGGCGATGTTGCTAGGGGTCATCTTGTTGACCTCACTGTCCTGAGCCAGCTTGGACAGGAACTTCACCAGATACCTACAACACAGGATACAGAGACAGGCACAGGTAAGGTAAATGTTAGCTGTTAGAAAAAGGGTAACATATTACACACAAGTTGTGTGAACCAGTCCATCTGTTACCCACCTTAGGTTTGCTTTGTTGTTCTTTGGTAATTGATCACACACAACCCAGAGGGCCTGTAGTCGCTTGTCTGGCTCTAGAACACTGGGGAGAGACACAGAGGGACAATCTGTTTCATGGTTGCCATCATTTCACTCCTTTTTTACTTTTCATTTCTACTACTTCTCCTTTACTTTCCTTGGTTCCTTCTACAGCTACAGTATGGCTGCTATTGAATGGATGTCTGCTATTGAATGGAGTGTGTGGTGGGGGCTTACCTAGACGCCTGAATCCACTCGTCGTAAAGCTGAAAGCTCATCAGAGGTTCAGGTAGTTCTCTCAGGTAAGACTTCAGGGCTCCTGGAATGAAAGGACTGTTATGTGAGCAATGGTCTGCCAATCATTTCAGTTACATTACTTGAAAACACTTCCTGAAACATGTACAATATGTGAGTGGGGGTTAGGATCGTACCAGCGACAGCGTGGGGGTCCGAGTAGAACTCCTCCAGCTGTGAGGTGGAACAGTCCAGAGCAGCCTTGAGCTTCTTCAGTTTTGAGGTCCCTGCTGCAATCCTGAAGAGGCCCTGGTAAAACACACAGACAGGATGGATGAGACAGACAGGGCTTAATCAGTACTGTACTCACTCTCATACAAACACACTGACCTCTCTCATGCATTCACACACATAAAGCTTCTCCTCACACACACACACAAAACATAAACCTCAATTCACACACAAACAAAACTTCTACTCTCTCCCACTCAAACAGTCCCTCCTCTCACCACAGGCTGTGTTCTGTGTTCACACATAGATTGAATGGGAAGACAATATGGTGTGAACTAAACACAGTTGATTTAGAACCTTTCCAACAAACAACATGCATAGCATGATAATTCAGAATTACAGTATAATTGCTGACATTTATTTTTGTAATAATATATAGCTTTCCTTTTTTGCACACAATCCTGTCTCGGAGCTCTGACATGCACTGTCAACTGTGGAATCTTGTATAGACTGGTGTGTGCCTTTCCAAATCATGTCCAATCAATTGGATTTTTACCACAGGCCGACTCCAATCCAGTTGTAGAAAAATCTCAACGATGATCAATGGAAACATGATGCACCTGAGCTCAATTTTGAGTCTCATAGCAAAGGGTCTGAATACTTATTATAATTTTATTTGCAAAAAAAATAAAAAATCTGTTTTCACTTTGTCATTATGGGGTATTGCGATGTCATTATGGGGTATTGCGATGTCATTATGGGGTATTGCGATGTCATTATGGGGTATTGTGTGTAGATTGATGAGGAAAAAAATGTTTTCATCAATTTTAGAATAAGGCTGTAACGTAACAAACTGTGGAAAAAGTCCAGGGGTCTGGACACTTTTAGAATGGACTGTACAAATTTAGACTAACAACTTACAGACAAACAATGACTACATCTCCTCTGCCCAGACCAGCATGCTCACACCCTTATCCCTAGTGCCTGCATTATTGTTGGCCACTTAAATTGTACCAATGTGTTTCTCAGTCGCCCATGCTATTTTAATAAGAAATCATTCGATTTTCCCATTGTGGTAATGAGGGCGGATTGATTTCCAAGTTTTTAGTGTACGTTTTTTCAAGATGAGTGATGAGAAGAGAATCGAGCAGCCCAGCGGGTATCTCACTACACCCCCACATGCCACGTCTTGAAATATGCAGACAGACGTATTAAAAGTACAGTTACATTGTAATACTTCTGACAGGGAACGTTCCAGCTCCCCCCACAACTTCTGGACTTTAAAGCATTTCTTACAAGTGGAAAGAACTCAGAGAAGGTTGCAGCAGATTTGAATGTTTTTGGCCCGTGTCTCTTCATGTTTGTGAATATTTCAAAATGTATGGGATCAAATAAAGCATTTCTTACAAGTGGAAAGTACTCAGAAAAGGTCGCAGCAGATTTGAATGTTTTTGGCCCGTGTCTCTTCATGTTTACTAATATTTCAAAATGTATGGGATCATATGTTTATTGCCAGTTCTTAAACCTTTTAGATCTAACTATCTAAACTAGATGCCCTCAATCTCACACAAATGATCAAGGAACAACCCTAAATCAATAAACATGGGCACATAGATATTATCCTGACCAACTTCCCCTCCAAATACACCTCTGCTGTTTTCAAATCAGGATCTCCGCAATCACTGCCTCATTGCCTGCATCCACTATGGGTCCACGGTCAAACGACCAGCCTTCATCACTGTTAAACGCTCCCTAAAACACTTCAGCGAGCAGGCCTTTCTAATCGACCTGGCCCGGGTATCCTGGAAGGATATTGACCTCATCCCGTCAGTAGAGGATGCCTAGTCGTTCTTTAAAAGTAATTTCCTCTCCATCTTAAATAAGCATGCCCCTTTCAAAAAAATGTAGAACCAGAAACAGATGTAGCCCTTGGTTCACTCCAGACCTGACTGCCCTTGATCAGCACAAAAATATCCTGTGGCGGACTGCCATAGCATCAAATAGTCCCAGCGATATGCAACTTTTCAGGGAAGTCTGGAACCAATACACGCAGTCAGTCAGGAAAGCAAAGGCCAGCTATTTCAAGCAGAACTTTGCATCCTGTAGCACAAACTCCAAAACGTTATGGGACACTAAAGTCCATGGAGAATAAGAGCACCTCCTCCCAGCTGCCCCACTTGCACTGAGGCTAGGAAACACTGTCACCACCAATAAATCCACAATAATCAAGCATTTCTCTACAGCTGGCCATGCTTTCCTCCTGGCTAACCCAACCCCGGCCAACAGCTCCGTACCCCCGCAGCTACGTGCCCAAGCCTCCCCAGCTTCTCCTTCACCCAAATTCAGAAAGCAGATGTTCTGAAAGAGCTGCACAACCTGGACCCCTACAAATAGCTGGGTTAGACAACCTGGACCCGTACAAATAGCTGGGTTAGACAACCTGGGCCCGTACAAATAGCTGGGTTAGACAACCTGGACAACACGCCTTCCGTAGCCTCCAACTGCTCTTAAACGCTAGTAAAACTAAATGCATGCTTTTCAACCGATCGCTGCCCGCACCTGCCCGCCCGCCTAGCATCACTACTCTGGATGGTTCTGACTTAGAATATGTGGACAACTACAAATACCTAGGTGTCTGGCTAGACTGTAAACTCTCCTTCCAGACTCATTCAACATCTCAAATCCAAAATTAAATTTAGAATCGGTATTCCTATTTCACAACAAAGCCTCCTTCACTCACGCCGCCAAACATATCCTCGTAAAACTGACTATCCTACCGATCCCAGACTTCGGCGATGTCATTTACTAAACAGCCTCCAACACTCTACTCAGCAAACTGAATGCAGTCTATCACATTATGTAGATTACATTTAAGAGGTTTAAAGTGCATTTTACATTTCATGTTTGGGCCCTTACCACAAAAAGTTTCTGCATGGATTCATCTCATTCATTGTTGTATTATTTAATTCACGCATCCATATTTAAATTTCTTTGTCCTCAACTATGATCTCCCTTCACTTTCTCTCCCTCTACCTCGCTCCCACAATGCTTCAATCCATCCATCCTTCTCTCCCTACCTCCTCCTTCATACCAGTCTCCAGCAGCATCATGATGCAGGCCTCTAATGGCAGAGCGATCTCTCTGCTGCTCCTCTTCAGATGCTCCTCCAGACCCGTCCCAAACGCTGGCTTCTCTGTCCACGAGTCTGACGGGGGAGAGAGAGAGTGGTAGCACCGTTAGCATGGTGGTAACAAAACTAAAGTTGTTACGGGTCTGCAGAAAGAGAGAGCAGTAGGATGGCTGTGGATGAGGGGTTAGGAGGCCTGGGAATGGTAGATTTGTAGGTCAACAACGTCCCCTCTGGCCAACCATCAGTCACTCACTCCTCCAATAGATAACCACATTGTCTCCATCCATGGAATGTGTTGGTGAGTTTCTGTGCACTCAGTGGAAAGGAAAGCCCAGGTAGATCTGATGTGTGGAATGTTTGAATCATCATAAACCACATGCTGGGAGAGAAGGGTTGATTTAGAACACACTCTGTTTACAGGAGAAAAACCAGCCTGCCGAACACAGAGAGAAAGAGAGAACCCATACTAAAAAGAGTGGAAACAGCTAAATGAATGCCTTCCCTGCAATCATTTTCAGTCCTACAGGAACAATAAGCAATAACCTACATGACACAGCCTACCAGATGCCTTCAGACATCATTTAGTAAAAATAAGCAAATACTTCAACCTAGAGATGGTTGATGTGCCACTTAATAGAGTTAGTTAAGTGATTGAAGTGGTCTAACAAATAAACAAGATGCAAGCAGCTGTAGCCTATGCAGGCAGGGTGACAATGCATAGCCTAGACCAGTGGTTCCCAAATTTTTATAAGCCTGTACCCTTTCAAACATTCAACCTCCAGCTGCGTACCCCCTTTAGCACCAGGGTCAGCGCACTCTCAAATGTTGTTTTTTGCTATCATTGTAAGCCTGACACACTACATTTACTGGTGGGGATAGCGGCAGCAGCCCCAGCTCAGACACTCAACTTACTTCTTATTATTCCGCCACCTACTCCTCCAACAGCCTTTATGCTAGAAACGCTGTTCCAACTTCAGATCGTGCGAAATGGTCTGGATCGAGTTGCTTGTATACAACTTCTGCCTAGAAGGCCAGCATGCCGGAGTCGCCTCTTCACTGTTGACGTTGATGCTGGTGTTTTGCGAGTACTATTTAATGAAGCTGCCAGTTGAGGACTTGTGAGGCGTCTGTTTCTCAAACTAGACACTAATGTACTTGTCCTCTTGCTCAGTTGTGCACTGGGGCCTCCCACTCCTCTTTCTATTCTGGTTAGAGACCGTTTGCGCTCTTCTGTGAAGGTACACAGCGTTGTACGAGATCTTCAGTTTCTTGGCAATTTCTCGCATGGAATAGCCATCATTTCTCAGAACAAGAATAGACTGACGAGTTTCAGAAGAAAGGTCTTTGTTTCTGGACATTTTGAGCCTATAATCGAACCCACAAATTCTGATGCTCCAGATACTCAACTAGTCTAAAGAAGGCCAGTTTTATTGCTTCTTTAAATCAGGACAACAGTTTTCAGCTGTGCTAACATAATTGCAAAATGGTTTTCTAATGATCAATTAGCCTTTTAAAATTATAAAATTGGATTAGCTAACACAATGTGCCATTGGAACACAGGAGTGATGGTTGCTGATAATGGGCCTCTGTACGCCTATATAGATAATCCATTTAAAAATAAATCAGTTTCCAGATACAATAGTCATTTACATTAACAATGTCTACACTCTGGTTCTGATCAATTTGATGTTATTTTAAAATGGACAACAAAAAGAGCTTTTCTTTAAAAAACAAGGACATTTTTAAGTAACCCCAAACTTTTGAACGGTAGTGTAGGTACGTGGTCGCAATGGGCATCGGTGTCTTAACAGCGTGATTTGCCAAGGCAGGATACTCTGAGCGCAGCCTAATCCAGAAATCTGCCAGTGGCTTCTGATTAAATTACATTTTCACAGAACCGCTTGTTGCAATTTCGATGTGGCTCTCTTGTTCAGATATCGATAAGTGGACTGGAGGCAGGGCATGAAAGGGATAACGAATCCAGTTTGTCTCATCTGTTTCGGGAAAGTACCTGTGTAATTGCGCACCCAACTCACTCAGGTGCTTCGCTATATCACATTTGACATGGTTCGTAAGCTTGAGTTCATTTGAACACAAAAAAATCATTCAATGATGGAAAGACCTGTGTTTTGTCCTTGTTAATGCAGACAGAGAAGAGCTCCAACTTCTTAATTATATCCTCAATATGTCCCGCACATTGAATATAGTTGTGGAGAGTCATCATTCAGGCGAGGGAAAAACATCACCCAGATAGGCCAGTCGTGTGAGAAACTGAAAATTATGGTCAGTAAAGAAAACATTAAGCTCGTCTCTCAATTTAAAAAAACGTGTCAATACTTTGCCCCTTGTTAACCATTGCACTTCTGTATGTTGTAAAAGCATTACATGGTCGCTGCCCATATCATTGCATAATGCAGAAAATACAGGAGAGTTCAGGGGCCTTGCTTTAACAAAGTTAACCATTTTCACTGTACTGTCCAAAACATCTTTCAAGCTGTCGGGCATTCCCTCGACAGCAAGAGCCTCCCAGTGGATGCTGCACCGGGAGCAACTGCTTGCACGCACGTTACCACTCCACTATGTCTCCCTGTCATGGCTTTTACACTATCAGTACAGATACCAACATGAGCAGCAGCTACATTTGGCTACATACAGATCATTAGTGGAATTCCCACGAGAGAGTAATGGTTAATGTGATCGGATGTTAATTATTTGACTCGGCTACCTGTATTTGACATTGTTATTTCACTGAAGACTCAATGGTTTAATTTGATTTTTGGCAGTGAAACGAGGCTACTCAGGTGAGAAAAAACCCTCACCCAAATGTATAGCCCCGTTGGAAAATATAAATGGACTGTTTGAAAATAAAATAATTAAATGTGAATCACATTTTTATTTGGCGTACACCCGACGGCATTGCGTGTGCCCGAGTTTGGGATACCTGGCCCAGACCTAGATGATAACTTAAGACTTTAGCCTGACCCAACAATATCATCACGGTACTAATGGACAGAGTTCCTGTGTCACGCTCAGTTAAACCTTTATGGGTCTGTGGGAAAAAAGAGCCTGTGATGAGAAATAGAGAGGTTTTTAGAAGGAGGTGGTGAGGACTGGTCTGTATCTCGCTGAGAGGGATTTTAGAGGGGAGTAGGACAGGACTGGAGGAGGATAACTTCTGGGCAACTTCAACCAGCACAGGGAGAGGGGAACTGGGATGTACTGCACCTGAAGTATAGTGTACCTTGCTGTGCTTGTATGGTTGGCAGGACACTCTCGAGGACAGTCAGAGATTTTCTATGGTAATCAGCTTGGGCCTCTAAGAGCTGGGAACACAACAGAACAGTGTAGAGGAGGGAGAGAGAGAGAGAAAAGGAGAGCGTTCGAGTGAGAGCGAGCAAAAAGGAGAGCGAGCGAGAGAGAAAAGGTGCGCGAGAGAGAGGCGAGAAAAAGAAAAAGTCAGTCAACAATGAGAGGAACAACAAACCAACTGTTCACCAGTCACCCAACAGTTATGAACATTCCCACACACACGCTGATTCACCATTACGTAGTAGCAGGCATAGTCCCCTTCCTTTGAGAAGAAATTGTACATGTCTGCAGCCAGTTGATCCTGAGAGAGAGGAGCAGACGAGATCATTAGAAGCAGATGACAGAGAAGGACCAACTCTCAGGATTTAAACATGTGATCCATCAACAGTAATTTCACTATAAAAGGCAAATTCCTGCCTGTTTTATATCGACCTAAACCCATCCACCTCTCTGGTCTCAAAATCCAATCAATGTATTTCAGGTGGCAGCTCTGTTAGTGTTAGTGCTGGGTAGGGTCATTAGGCCTTCCACAGTGACTCATAAATCTGTCTGCTGTTGACAGGGCCAGGGTATAGTAGCAGTGTAGAGCAGGGCTGAACAGAGGAAGGAAAACACTGAATCATGTAGCTTCCTGGACAGAAGACCTGACACACACCACTAACTCTAACTAACTCAATACACACAATACTCTCAGTCCGCAGTACTTCGCAGAGAGAGAGGCACGCACACACAGCTGACTGGGCATTCCTTCTTCCTAAATCAAACAGCCATAACGGTACTGGGCATGGAATGTCCATTTCTGTCCTTACCTTCTCCTGTCAAAACTTTCCATAGTGTCACTTCCTCTTCTTCTCATGTGAGCAACTACCATTCATCTGGGATTGAGGCCTGTGATTTATCCTAATTCATATAGCAGAACGTCAAACTTAACTGTGGGGTGATTTATCCATTTAAGGCCTTACCTTGCACAGTTCCATTTTATTCATAGCTTCATCCACCTCCTCTTTGAGCAGGTCTGCCTTGGCCGTCAGTGCTTGAGTGTTTGTTCCTGAGATTATCGACTTGGTTGCCTGCAACCACCTGGAAGGGGTAGACCGCAGATCAGGTTAGAGCGTTGTTAGAAACTTTAAAACATGTTCTAGCACATTCTAAATGTTAATAAAGGTGATACATGTACACAGGCTCACCTCGCTCTGGCAGAATCATAGTCAAGCACTAGCCTGGCTAGCTGCTTCCTCTGTTTGAGGATGTTGGGAATGTCCACCTGAGAATATGGATGTTCACGTCTGTTAAGTACGTATGGCACTTTTCCAAATACACACTGAATATTGACTCAATTATTTATGATGGTTTTGACTAAATATTGGATACTCTTTATACAGGTTGGGATAGAATAAGGCACTCAATATCTCCTCCTCACCTCTGCTAGCTGGTTGAGGGGGTCTAGCACGTCTTTCTCTATCTGAACCTCATGCTGCAGCAGCTCTGACGCCATCCTGTTCTCTGCCTCCCCACACACCTCCATCATTTTCCTGTCAGGAGGACACACACAGGTCAAAGGTTATTCAGATGCCACAGGAAGAGCCATTGGGGTCAGATGTCACCATTACTGTCCTTCAAAATAATGACGAATAACTGCAGAGGGTCATCTACAGTACCAGTCAAAAGTTTGGATACACCTACTTTTTCACTGTTTTCTCTTTATTTTTTACTCTTTTCTATATTGTAAAATAATAGTGAAGACATCAACACTATGAAATAACACGTATGGAATCATATAGTAAGCAAAATAAAAAGTGCTAAGCAAATCAAAATACATTTTTGATTCTTCAAAGTAGCCGCCCTTTGCATTAATGACAACTCTGCACACTCTTGGTATTCTCTCAACCAGCTTCACCTGTAATGCTTTTCCAACAGTCTTGAAGGAATTCCCACATATGCTGAACACTTGTTGCCTGCCTTTCCTTTACTCTGCGCTCCAATTCATCCCAAACCATCTCAATTGGGTTGACGTCGGGTGATTGTAGAGGCCAGGACATCTGCTGCAACACTCAATCACTCTCAGTCTTGGACAAATAGCCTTTACATAGCCTGGAGGTGTGTTGGGTTATTGTCCTGTTGAAAAACAAAAATGGTAGTCCCACTAAGTGCAAACCAGATGGGAAGGCGTATCACTGCAGAAAGTGTGTGTTGAATTCTAAATAAATCACAGACAGCGTCACCATCAAAGCACCCCGACACCATCACAACTCCTCCTCCATGCTTCATGGTGGGAACTACACATGCGGAGATGATCCGTTCACCTACTCTGTGTCTCAAAAGACACGGCAGTTGGAACCAAAAATCTCATATTTTGACTCATCAGACCAAAGGACAGATGTCCACCAGTCTAATGTCCATTGCTCGTGTTTCTTGGCCCAAGCAAGTCTCTTCTTATTATTATTGTTGTCCTTTAGTAGTGGTTTCTTTGCAGCAATTTGACCATGAAGGCCTGATTCACGCAGTCTCCTCTGAACAGTTGATGTTGAGATGTATCTGTTACTTGAACTCTGTGAAGCAATTATTTGTGCTGCATTTTCTGAGGCTGGTAACTAATGAACTTATCCTCTGAAACTCTGGGTCTTCCTTTCCTGTGGCGGTTTAATCGTAGCTCTTGTGTATACCACCCCTACCTTGTCACAACACAACTGATTGGCTCAAACGCATTAAGGAAAGAAAATCCACAAATTAACTTTCAAACAAGGCACACCAGTTAATTGAAATGCATTCCAGGTGACCACCTCATGATGCTGGTTGAGAGAATGACAAGAGTGTGCAAAGCTGGCATCAAGGTGTGGCTATTTTGAAGAATCTCAAATATATTTGGATTTGTTTAACACTTTTTTGGTTACTACTATTATTCTACAAATGTAGAAAATAGTAAAAATAGTGTCTGTCCAAACTTTTGACTGGTACTGTACATGTCACATTCATCACCTTTGACAATATCTTCCAAATCCATCATTCCGCATCCACAAATACATCATATTAAACATTGGCAAGTTGTCAAATGAGATAGATTCACTTCCTCCTAAAAGCAGACAGTAACAGTAAATCTCTGGGTAGTTTCTACATCCTCTAGTCTGAGTGCTTGTCTGTTTCTGTCACTGTCTGCGAACAAGGCAACAATGTAGCTCGTTCTGTTAAATGGAGAATCAGTCTGACAAATATCCTCATTATGTGGATAGACATCCACACTAGACACTTTCTGATCCTCCACAAAAACAAGAAATGACTGAAAAGACCACTGATAATAATTGGGTCAGTTTGTTAGCCACATATTCTCCATCTCTCTAGGGTTCATCTGTTCCATATAACCCCAGTGTCGGACAGACGATTGGTTGTCTAACCTGTCAATTCACCCTCACTCACCCAATCAGAGACTCCTCTCCCAGCTGACTGCCTCCGTCCACCATGGCTTGAGACAGCGCTGTCAGAGGAAGCTTTTTCTGTGAGGTGTGTTTGTAGAGAGAAAGGGAAAAGAGATATGTATACATTTATTAGATACCAACGGAGGCACCAACAAGAAGTTTCTAGTGCTTTCCTTTTGAGGGTTTATCAATGGAAAGTCCATTTTCATTAAGTTGGACAATATAGAGCGGTAGAAAGAATGAGGATGTTACAGTTGTGATATTAAGAGCTAATTTGACATACTGTAACAACTAGACACCGTATGATGTCTCATCATTCCTTTCTATTCCCATAAAGCTGTACTGAAATACATGGAAGGAGGGTTGAGCAGAGCTAGAGCTGTAGCTATGAGAAAGTAAACATGTGTCTTTTTACCTGACCATTTCCTGTGTATAGGCGTGGTATGGACTGGCATTGACACAATTGTACATGTTGGATCATGAGGTAAACAAAAAAAACAAAAAATTGCTGATATAGAACATTATTTTCAAGGGGGTAGGGTAATCTAGTGCTAATCAGGTAGGTGAAGAGTTAATGGGAAATAAATCCTAAATATATTCTTATCTTTGATCTAGTGATTCAGACAATTTGGTCCGGAATAATGTTAATGATACCTGTACTTACATGTCTCTTCTCTGTGTCGGTGCCAATGTGGCCCTGCAGACACGTGACCATCCTCTTGTGTGTGTTGTGGGAGACCACACGTACCATCTCCATGCGCCGCTCAATCTGTGCACGACAAACGACCACTTACATACAGACACATCTTTACTGTGATGTAGTATACAACTCGGTGGTAAAGCAGCTACAGGCTATAGACACGGGAAACGATTTTCATAAAAACCCGTATGTTGAATGATTAAATGCATCGTCTTGTGTTTCATAGTGTAACAAGGTTAGGGTTCCAATATGTTCCGCACTACTTTGTCACAGTAAGAAAGGGAACTCAACTCTGTTTATAAAAACAAATGTTGGTGGAGGAACTTTGTGGCGCAGAAGATGTAGACAGTTCCTAAGGACAGGGACACTGAGTTGAAGGGTTATGCCTGTAGTTTAGAACTGCACTGATCCATCTTTCTCAGCCCTTTTGGTCCTCTGACAACTCTGTCCAGTAGAATGAATGGTGTTGACATGTAACTATATTCCTCTAATCTCCCTCATCCCTGCCTGTTGACGGCCACTTCATTGAAGTCCAGTCAGCTACATGGAGGTCAAAGGTCAGGCATGAATGATACCGGCCTCTCCCAGCTGGACAACATAGGAATGTTTTCTATGAAACCGATGACTCATTGGAAGCGTCTTCATGGAGACTGTTGCTGGGCTGTTACTGCTGTTTGGAGCATTTAAAGAGCAGATGAATGCTCTAAAATTGTGATTTCACAGCACTCTGAAGCCAGGGCAGAAAACTACTTCATACTGCAGAGGAACTAGGCCAGCCTTGTACAGCTGTCAGATGGTGAAACTGTATGGCAACTTCCAAAGTGTTGTCTGCAATCTGTCTAACAAACTACATAGAAATGTATTTTTCAAACAGTTCTTTAGACCATTGTTATGCTATTTGTTGCCAGTCTGGAACATGGAGTGTCTGTTGTACAGAACATGCCCAGTCTGGAACATGGAGTGTCTGTTGTACAGAACATGCCCAGTCTGGAACATGGAGTGTCTGTTGTACAGAACATGCCCAGTCTGGAACATGGAGTGTCTGTTGTACAGAACATGCCCAGTCTGGAACATGGAGTGTCTGTTGTACAGAACATGCCCAGTCTGGAACATGGAGTGTCTGTTGTACAGAACATGCCCAGTCTGGAACATGGAGTGTCTGTTGTACAGAACATGCCCAGTCTGGAACATGGAGTGTCTGTTGTACAGAACATGCCCAGTCTGGAACATGGAGTGTCTGTTGTACAGAACATGCCCAGTCTGGAACATGGAGTGTCTGTTGTACAGAACATGCCCAGTCTGGAACATGGAGTGTCTGTTGTACAGAACATGCCCAGTCTGGAACATGGAGTGTCTGTTGTACAGAACATGCCCAGTCTGGAACATGGAGTGTCTGTTTTAAAAATAAGCAAGGATGTAATACTAAATGCACCTGCACAGAAAACTAGAGGGGGAGGGAGGGAGGAGAAATTGACAGCTCAGTACAATGCCTTTGGGAATAGGGCAGACAGACAGACGGACAGACTGTCAGAACAGATCAACAGAAACCATGACAATTGTGTTACTAAAACAGAACTCGAAGTCAATAATTCCAACGGCTGATTCCTCCACACCGCCCTCCCACCAGGGTATCCTGCCTCCTCCACAGGAACGGGGAACGCTGTGTGTTCGGGCTGGGCCCTGTTGGCACATGGCACAGGAACAGGGGATTCCTCTGACTGGAGTTCCACCTCATTCTTCTCTACGGGAGGAGATCCTGGGGATGTGTGTGTGTTTTTGATTACACTGTCGCTTTCTCTTTAGCATCACATTCTTACACGCAGACATAACACACTCACCCCAACATCATACACAGAGACTGACCTCCCACACAGACAGACTTCCCAGACAGTGACATCCCACAGAGAGAGACATCAAAAGAGACTGAAGACAAAGGACTAAACAGAGAAACAGACCAGAAGGATCTGAAAGAGTACAACAACTTCTGTCTGGCTAACTGATCAGCTCAGAGCCTAGTTTGGTCTATGACACTTCCACTGAGCAGGGAATCCCCACTGTAATGTGACTGACCAATGTGTTTGTGCCAGGACTGATAAAATGTCCAGACAAGCACACGGCACGGCTAGCCAGAGAAAGGGTGTGAGAGCGTGTCTGTGTCTAAACACAAACAGCAGTAAACAACATAGAAGAGGGTTGGATTCCTAGACAACACTCATAGTACCCATAATTCCGCTGTTGTAAATATAATTTATTGTTGTTTTGAAGTCAGTCTAAGCTTGCTTGGTAACCAGGTTGGTTTCTCGTTCCTGACAGAGTAAAGGAGACAGCTATAATTGGCTAAAGCAGAATACAGACTGGAAAGAGCTCAGGAAGCCTCCCCATTATAGATTACAAAATGCCAGAGCCATCATCACACAGAGTCATTGAACAAATTACAGTAAGCTTTCTCTGGAGTGCGTGAGAACTACACTATATATACAAAAGTATGTAGACATCCTTTCAAATTATGGATTTGGCTATTTCAGCCACACCCGTTGCTGACAGGTGTATAAAATTGAGCACACCGCCATGCAATCTCCATAGACAAACATTGGCATTAGAATGGCCCGTACTGAAGAGCTCAGTCGCTTTCAACGTGGCACCGCCAAAGGATGCCACCTGTCCAACAAGTCAAATTTCTGCCCTGCTAGATCTGTCCCGGTCAACTGTAAGTGTTGTTACTGTGAAGTGGAAACGTCTAGGAGCATCAACAGCACAGTGGTAGGCCACATAAGCTGACAGAACAGGACCGCCCACTACAGAGTTAAACTGCCTCTGGAAGCAACATCAGCACAATAACTGTTTGCCAGGAGCTTCATGAAATGGGTTTCCGTGACCGTGCAGCCGCACACAAACTTAAGATCACCATGCGCAATGCCATTGGACTCTGGAGCAGTGGAAACGTGTTGTCTGGAGTGATGAATCGCGCTTCACCATCCTGCAGTCCGACGGATGAATCTAGGTTTGGGGGATACCAGGAGAACACTACCTGCCCCAATGCATAGCACCAACTGTAAAGTGTGGTGGAGGAATAATGGTCTGGGGCTGTTTTTCATGGTTTGGGCAAGGCTCCTTAGTTCCAGTGAAGGGAAATGTTAAGGCTACAGCATAGAATGACATTCTAGAAGATTCTGTGCTTCCAACTTTGTGGCAACAGTTTAAGGAAGGCCCTTTCATGTTTCATCATGACAATGCCCCTGTGCACAAAGCGAGGTCCATATAGAAATGGTTTTTCGAGATCGGTGTGGAATAACTTGACTGGCCTGCAGAGCCCTGACCTCTACCCTATAGAACACCTTTAGGATGAATTGGAAGGCAGACTACGAGCCAGGCCTAATTGCCCGTACTCACTAACGCTTGTGGTTGAATGGAGCAGGTCTCCGCAGCAATGCGCCAACATCTAGTGGAAAGCCTTCCCAGAAGAGTGGAGGCTTTTATAGCAGCAAAGGGGGACCAACTCCATATTAATGCCCATGATTTTGGAATGAGATGTGTGACAAGAAGGTGTCCACATACATTTGGTCATGTAGTGTATGCAGGGTTTTGTGGCCTCAGGCAGCCTGGGATATAAATGGTGCCCCTGTGGAAGCTGAGCTATGTGGCTATATGGACAGCTGGGCTAGCAGAGGAATTATGGGATGCCATGAATCCACCATGGAGGACCAGGTGTTGTGATGGCAGGCAGATGGGACTAAGAATAAGACACTGGCATGGATGCCTCATCTGTTTGCGCTGTTGACCACTTTAAAAGGCCTCTTATGCATGCCATTCATTCACAGCAGGCAAACGTGGAAGGCATAACAACAAGCACTAGAGACAGGAATTGGCTGAAGCAAAAAACTGATCCGTGGTGATAGAGCACCTGCCTCCACTGCTTCCATGGACAGGAGAGTGATCCAACAGTGGGTTCTCAGACTGACATGGCAGCATTGGAGATATTTGGAAGACAGAGGAGTCTAAAATCCCAGTGGGCCATGGAAGGTTGATAAAGGAAAGTCTCACGCAAAACAGAGTCAACTGTCAGCTACTATAAAGTGTCCTCACCTCAGTAGCAGCTATTCCTAAGCTGTGTTGGACAGACACTCCCTCCTTCCATGACAACGTCTCACAATGCATCTAAATAGAACACAGTCGTGCAAAGTGCTGTGTGTGGGTCCCATGACCGTTTCCTTCCAGTATACTTTTCTCTTGTCAACCACATGCTATTTATCGAATGTGACTAAGAGAAAAAGGTATTGAAGCAACTGCAGGAGACTGTCTCTTCAGTAGCGTCGTTTGTGTACACACACGCCCTCTCTGACTTCAAGTGGGGCGGAAAACAAAATAACATTCCGGAATGACAGAAATAATGTGTTTTGAGTGTATAGAATGTCTTCCCTGAGCAACCGGAATTCTGGAGGAACTCCACCTGCTGTCTCTAAACTCAACGGGTTGCCTATTTCCCTGGGAACCAGACTGAGAACAGCCCTGGAGGAACCCAGAGTATCAAACTGAATTGAATAGAATAGACACACACAGTCATCATATTTCCACCACTAGTACCAAGGATTATCAGAATTCCTGGCAGAACGTGGTTACAATTTGTTTGGTTACCAATATATGAAAGAAGCTGACAATATCTGTGGCTCTGCTTAGCCTGTTGTATTCACAATGCTGAGTCTGCAGTTCCATTGATTGTGGTACAGTATGTAATGAGTTGGTAGAGCAAGGATCAACAACTAGATTGAGCTGCGGGCTGTTTTTTTTTTACTCGAGCGGATGGTCAGGGGGATGGAACATAATTACAAATAATTTGTAGATTACAAATTGAACGCAAGAAGCCCAAACAGAAACAATATTTGAATAAAACAATTTCAAACTTTGCTTACATTTGTATACAATTATATACAATTATATACACTGAGTGAACAAAACATGAGGAACACCTACTCTATGGATGACAGACTGACCTATGATCCATTATTGATGTCAATTGTTCCATCCACTTCAATCAATCAATGTAGATTAAGGGGAGGAAACAGGTTAAAGAAGGATTTTTAAGCCTTGAGACATGGATTGTGTATGTGTGCCATTCAGGGGGTGAATTGGCACGACAACAGATTGAAGTGCCTTTGAAAAGGGTATGGTAGTAGGTGCCAGGCGCACCGGTTTGTGTCAAAAACTGCAACGCTGCTGGGGTTTTCACTCTCAACAGTTTCCTGTGTGTATCAAGAATGGTTTACCACCAAAAAGGACATCTAGCCAATTTGACAACTGAGGGAAGCATTGGAGTCAACACGGGCCAGCATCCCTTAGGAACGCTTTTGACACTTTGTACCATGCCCCGACAAATTGAGGCTGTTGAGGGCAAAAGGGTTGCAACTCAATATTAGGAAGGTGTTCCTAATGTTTTGTCCACTCAGTGTATACCGTCTCCCTTTATTACGCATGGGAATACTTTGGAACAGATTTCCAGAAAACATGGGGTGCCAAATAAAAATCACCCACAGGCCACCATTTGGGGAACCCTGTGGTAAAGTAAATGAGAAAATGTAGCCTAGGTAATGATTTATTTACCTGTAGAAGGTCATCACTGAGAACTTCGGTTTTCTCTGCTCTGTGGATGAGAAAACACAACATGCGATAGATTAGGTTTGACAGCTCCTGATTAGGGCTATAGTGATGGATAGCATGAATGTGTAAATACTGTCAATGCAATGAGGCCATTCCAGACATACTAGATTCCACAGTACAGCACAACAGGGCCAGGGTCACCACTGCACTAGCCTGGGTTCCAACCACACGGCTTGAACAGCATTCAACACCATCACTAAGGTACATTGTTGCCTTGGTGAGACAACAAGGAATTGGTTGGAGCACAAACAGAATGTCACCCAGTTCAGGAAACTACAAACCACATGAGTGAAAGCCTGAGCACCACCTATCCTGATGTCACTTTACCCTGCCTTCATGTACATATCTACCTCAAATACCTCATCTATCCTGATGTCACTTTACCCTGCCTTCATGTACATATCTACCTCAAATACCTCATCTATCCTGATGTCACTTTACCCTGCCTTCATGTACATATCTACCTCAAATACCTCATCTATCCTGATGTCACTTTACCCTGCCTTCATGTACATATCTACCTCAAATACCTCATCTATCCTGATGTCACTTTACCCTGCCTTCATGTACATATCTACCTCAAATACCTCATCTATCCTGATGCCTAGTCACTTTACCCTGCCTTCATGTACATATCTACCTCAAATACCTCATCTATCCTGATGTCACTTTACCCTGCCTTCATGTACATATCTACCTCAAATACCTAATCTATCCTGATGCCTAGTCACTTTACCCTGCCTTCATGTACATATCTACCTCAAATACCTCATCTATCCTGATGCCTAGTCACTTTACCCTGCCTTCATGTACATATCTACCTCAAATACCTCATCTATCCTGATGCCTAGTCACTTTACCCTGCCTTCATGTACATATCTACCTCAAATACCTCATCTATCCTGATGCCTAGTCACTTTACCCTGCCTTCATGTACATATCTACCTCAAATACCTCATCTATCCTGATGCCTAGTCACTTTACACTGCCTTCATGTACATATCTACCTCAAATACCTCATCTATCCTGATGCCTAGTCACTTTACCCTGCCTTCATGTACATATCTACCTCAAATACCTCATCTATCCTGATGCCTAGTCACTTTACCCTGCCTTCATGTACATATCTACCTCAAATACCTCATCTATCCTGATGTCACTTTACCCTGCCTTCATGTACATATCTACCTCAAATACCTCATCTATCCTGATGTCACTTTACCCTGCCTTCATGTACATATCTACCTCAAATACCTCATCTATCCTGATGCCTAGTCACTTTACACTGCCTTCATGTATACAGTTGAAGTCGGAAGTTTACATACAAACTCAGTTTTTCAGAATTCCTGACATTTAATCCTAGTAAAAATTCTCTGTCTTAGATCAATTAGGATCACCACTTTATTTTAAGAATGTGACATGTCAGAATAATAGTAGAGACGGATTTACGTCAGCTTTTATTTCTTTCATCACATTCCCAGTGGGTCAGAAGTGTACATACACTCAATTAGTATTTGGTAGCATTGCCTTTAAATTGTTTAACTTGGGTCAAACGTTTTAGGTAGTCTTCCACAAGCTTCCCACAATAAGTTGGGTGAATTTTGGCCCATTCCTCCTGACAGAGCCGATGTAACTGGGCCAGGTTTGTAAGCCTCCTTGCTCGCACAAGCTTTTTCAGTTCTGCCCACAAATGTTCTGTGGGATTGAGGTCAGGGCTTTGTCTTTCCAACACCTTGACTTTGTTGTCCTTAAAGGCATTTTGCCACAACTTTGGAAGTAAGCTTGCGGTCATTGTCCATTTGGAAGACCCATTTGAGACCAAGCTTAAACTTCCTGACTGATGTTTTGAGATGTTGCATCAATATATCCACATACTTGTCTTACCTCATGATGCCATCTATTTTGTGAAGTGCACCAGTCCCTCCTGCAGCAAAGCACCCCCACAACATGCTGCCACCCCCGTGCTTCACGGTTGGGATGGTGTTCTTCGACTTGCAAGCCTCCCCCTTTTCCCTCCAAACATAATGATGGTCATTATGGTCAAACAGTTCTATTTTTGTTTCATCAGACCAGAGAACATTTCTCCAAAAAGTACAATCTTTATCCCCATGTGCAGTTGCAAACCGTAGTCTGGCTTTTTTAACGGCGATTTTGGAGCAGTGGCTTCTTCCTTGCTGTGCGGGCTTTCAGGTTTTGTAGATATAGGGCTTAAATTACTGTGGATATAGACACTTTTGTACCCGTTTCCTCCAGCATCTTCACAAGGTCCTTTGCTGTTGTTCTGGGATTGAGTTGCACTTTTCGCACCAAAGTACATTAGTTAGGAGTCTCCTTCCTGAGCGGTATGAAGGCTGCGTGGTCCCATGGTGTTTATACTTGCGTACTATTGTTTGTACAGATGAACGTGGTACCTTCAAGTGTTTGGAAATTGCTACCAAAGGTTGAACCAGACTTGTGGAGGTATACAATTTTATTCTGAGGTCTTGGTTGATTTCTTTTGATTTTCCCATAATGTCAAGCAAACAGGCACTGAGTTTGAAGGTAGGCCTTGAAATACATCCACATGTACACCTCCAATTGACTCAAATTATGTCAATAAGCTTCTGAAGTCATGACATCATCATCTGGCATTTTCCAAACTGTTTAAATGCAGGCAACTTCGTGTATGTAAACAACTGATCCACTGGAACTGTGATACAGTGAATTACAAGTGAAATAATCTGTCTATAAATAATTGTTGGAAAAATTACTTGTGTCATGCACAAAGTAGATGTCCTAACCGACTTGCCAAAACTATAGTTGCTAACAAGAAATGTGTGGAGTGGTTGAAAAACAAGGTCTAATGACTCCAACCTAAGTGTTTATTAAACTTCTGACTTCAACTATCTACCTCAAATACCTCCACTATACTGATGCCTAGTCACTCTACACTCCTTTCATGTACATATCTACCTTAAATACCTCACATCTCTGCACATTGATCTGGTACTGGTACCCCTTGTATATAGTGCCATTGTGTATTTTATTTGATTCCTTGTGTTACTATTTTTTTAATCTGCATCATTGGGAAGAGTTTGTGAGCAAGCATTTCAAGGTTGTATTCGGCGCATGTGACAAATAACATTTGTTTTGGTGCGGGTGCTATGAGGAAACCACAAAAACAAATCACATTTTTTCACATAACTGATATGATCACCTTGATAAGAGGCCCATAGATTGAAATGAGGCAACCGCAGGACAGAACAATTGATATTCTACTGATCGCTTTCTCAGCCAGGTATGCTTAAAAATCAATATTGATCGTCAGTATTCAACTCTGATTTCATCAGTCAGTCTTTTACAAGACACATTGTAAAATGTGCATTGCTGCTTTTTGCAGCTTGCATATAATCTCCGCTGGGTAGGCCTAACCTCAGTTCTGAAACCAAAAAGAAAAAGGTTAAAATTGTAAAAATAAATCACCTTTTATTGGTCGCATATTTAGAAGATGTTATTGAAGGTAACCAACAACACAGTGGTCTCCATCATTCTTAAACGGAAGAAGTTTGGAACCACAAAGACTCTTCCTAAAGCTGGCCACCTGGCCTAACTGAGCAATTGAGGGAGAAGGGCCTTGGTCAGGGAGGTCACCAAGAACCCGATAGTCACTGACAGAGCTCTAGAGTTCCTCTGTGGGGATGGAGAACCTTCCAGAAGGACAACCATCTATGCAGCACTCCAATAAATCAGGCCTTTATGGTAGAGTGACCAGACTGAAGCCACTCCTCAGTAAACATAATAACACACAGAAATACGAGCCTTTGGTCATTAATATGATCAAATCCGGAAACTATCATTTCGAAAAAACGTTTATTATTACACACACTGAACGAAAATATAAACCCAACATGTATAGTGTTGGTCCCATGTTTCATGAGCTAAAATAAAAGATCCCAGAAATGTTCCATACGCACAAAAAGCTTATTCTCTCACATTCTGTGCACACATTTGTTTACATCCCTGCTAGTGAGAATTTATCCTTTTCCAAGCATTGTAAAAGGTGGCAGGTGTGGCATATCAAGAAGCTGATTAAACAAGATCATTACACAGGTGCAACTTGTGTTGTGGACTCTAAAATGTGCCTTTTTGTCACAATGCCAAAATGTCTCAAGTTAAGGGACCTTGCAACTGAAATGCTGCCTGCAGGAATATCCACAAGAGCTGTTGCCAGGTCGACCTCTACCCCACATACAACGTGGTTTTAGAGAATATGGCAGTACGTCCAACCGGCGTCACAACCGCAGACCACGTGTTACCACGCCCGCCCAGGACCTGTACATCCGGCTTCTTCACCTGCGAGATCGTCTGAGACCAGGCACCCGGAGAGCTGATGAAATTGGGGAGTATTTCCATCTGTTATAAAGCCCTTTTGTGGGGGAAAAACTTGTTCTGACTAGCTGGGCCTGACTCCCCTGTGTGGGCCTATGGCCTCCCAGGTCCAGCCATGGCTGCGCCCCTACCCTTTCATGTGAATTCCATAGGTTAGGGCCCAATGAATTCATGAATTTATGACATGAACTGTAACTCAGTAAAATCATACAAATTGTCGCATGTTTCTGTTCAGTATACATAGGGCAGCAGCCTCTAAGGTGCATGGTAGAGTAACTGAGTGGTAGCCGGCTAGTGACTAACGTTCAGGGCAGGGTACTGGGCAGAGGCCGGCTAGTATGCTAGCCTAACCCAAACAGTAGAACATACCAAACATTTATCAGTCACACAGAGACCAACAGCTGACCCACCCCAGTCTTGTCTGAGTCTAGCCTTCAGTAGCAGGTGGTTAAGACAGACAGGGTTAAGTGTCTTCAGGTCCACTTTCTCAAGGCCAGACCAGTCCTACATACCACCATCAGGCCTTATATATATATAAATAAATAAAATGATTATTATTTTTTTCACCAGGTAGGCAAGTTGAGAACAAGTTCTCATTTACAACTGCGACCTGGCCAAGATAAAGCAAAACAGTGCGACACAAACAACACAGAATTACACATGGAATAAACAAACATACAGTCAATAATAGGGTAGTAAAAAAAAGTATATATACACATTGTGTGCAAATGGGGTAAGATAAGGGAGTTAATAAGGCAATAAATAGGCCATAGTGGCGAAATAATTCAAATGTAGCAATTAAAGCACTGGCGTGACAGATGTGCAGAAGATGAATGTGCAAGTAGAGATTCTGGGGTGCAAAGGAGCAAAAATAAATAAATAACAGTATGGGGATGAGGTAGTTGGATGGGAAATTTACAGATGAGCTATGTACAGGTGCATTGATGCATAAACTGGTGCTTAAATTTACTGAGGGAGATATGAGTCTCCAGCTTCAGTGATTTTTGCAATTAGTTCCAGTCATTGGTAGCAGAGAACTGGAAGGAAAGGCAGCCAAAGGAGGAATTGGCTTTGGGGGTGACCAGTGAAATATACCTGCTGGAGAGCGTGCTACGGGTGGGTGCTGCTATGGCGACCAGTGAGCTGAGATAAGCTATCTGCGATGATCCAGGTGAAGAGGCTCAGAGCTTGCGGTAGGAATCCGGGGATACGGAGAAAAAGAAGTCCGATATGCTCTGGGTTGAATCGCGTTGTGCAGACTGGCAGGAGTTGTCTGGGCTAAAGGTTAGCTGATGACCTCTAGCAGTGGCTAGCTGACTACTAGCTAGTAGCTACTTTGCTAGTAGCTAGTTAGCTGGCTAGCTTCTGTTGGGGGTTCCGGTTCTAAAGTAAAGAAAATAGCAGATCCATACCACATGGGGTGAGGCGGGTTGCAGGATAGTATGTTGAAGTTGAGATATAAAAAATATTTAAAAAATATGCGAAGAAAATAATATATATTTTTATATACATGGGACATGACAAGACAAGGCCAAAAGACGCCTGACTGCTATGCCATCTTGGATAGCCTTAGCGTGTCTTTACCTATGGGCCCAGGGCTATTAATAGTCGACTAATAGTGTGGCTCTGAGGGTCAGAGAGATTAGAGTCACTTAAAGGGAGAGGAGAAAATCCTGGCTCAGCTTAAATAGTTTATCAATACCCTCAGCATGGAGCATAGTACACAGGAGAGGAGCTGATAATTACTGTTGCCATGGGGGACCCTGATACTACTGTAGGATCAGTCACTGACAGCCTAACACAGCCTACTGTGTGGAGTTAGGCCTAGTTGAAAATGTTCAACTGTCAATTTACATTCACCTCCCAGAAAACTCAAAATAGCATTGTGTTAAGAGTGTGTGGGATACTTACAGTAGATCAACTATGATACATTTTTTAGATGTGTGTTTGTGCCAAGTTGTCAACTCCAAATAGCATTATGTTACATAACATTGACTGTGGAACACCTAGAGTAGGGAATACTTTAAGATTATTTTTTATTTTTTGAAATCCACATCTTTGTTACCATTGGGCATTTCCATCGAAAAGGAACCATGAGCACCAGCATATCAAATTGGGTGTCAAATGGGGAAATTAAGGCAAAGATACATTTTTCAACCATTGTTAATCTTAAAAATGAGGCATAACTAAAGGCTTTAATTTCTGGATAAACAGTTGGAAAAGGGTTCTTAGAAAACAACTACCAGTCAGAAATATAACAAAACACAATGTTGAATTAAAGACCCCTGTCAACTAATATCAAAACATTTTGTTGGGGAAAAGGTTTAACTTAAGTTTAAGAAATATTGCCTTGTAATTCAGTTACCAAAAAATGGTTAAGATATTTTCTAATTTCTCTCCCCTAATGAGGGAGAATAAAAATTCAAAAGTAGCAAGTAATGGTAGACTAGATAGACCAGAGTGGACCAAGTTTGGATAGCACAGTGAGTATGGCCCAATAGTGTACAGTAAAGAAACGTAGAGTATATTGTACTGTACTTAACTGAACTCTACTGTATTGTAAAGCACTGAACTCTACTATGCAGCACTGTGATGTCCAAACTTGTGAAACAGCAGGAGAATGACATTCATAATTATGCATTTGTGTGTAGTACGTATCAGGGAGCCATTAGGGCTGTGACGGTAGTTGAATTGACTGTTATGGATGAAGACCATAATGAAAATAATATAACCATCAAAACTGTTTAAATTATATATATATATTCATATTACTACAACTCCCCCCCCCCATGTAGATTTTCCTAACAGTCCATTACATGTTCTATATCTTCTCTTTCCAACTGTCCTTTGGATGCTGGAGCAGCTGATCTTCTAGATGGGCCTGAGTGTAGAGTGTTACAGGCCATGGCACTTCTGTAAAAATACATTTTTGATGGGTGGACATTTTATACAATGCACATTTTCATTACTTAAAATTAACCGATCTTCTTTAAAAAAAATGTTGGTTGTGTCTGACTATTCATGAATCATTGAACAGCAGTCAACTAGGCTGTTCTGGCTCTGAGGCCTATAATGCGCTAACGTTGTGTCAAATAGACGCAAATCCTCTCCAACCTGGCATGGTTTAATTTGATACAGAATATTTTCTTAATTTCTAGACTAACAAACGCTGGTCCTGGCCAATATGACGCCCTAGGCAAGACAAAAAAGTGCCGACCTCATATCCCGGCAAACTAAAATATTAGCATAGGCTATACAGTGTCGGCCTGCAATGCACTTTCATGAATGCCCATATTGCACCCTACCGTTTCTAAAACAGCCAATTTACCGTAAATCCCTGTCATTTGGTTACATTCCTTTCTATTAACGCATGTATTCATTACAGCAATTTACCATTCTCATTCTCGGGGTGGAACCCTTGTTTGCAGAGGTCACAAACTGTTACACTTGTGAGAAACAAGTTTTGGTTGATTTCATACCATCATTTACCATGTGAGCAATGTCACAAACCGGCTCGAAGCCCGCAACAAAAAAGGGACACAATGTGGAGATAAGGAATAACAAAATATATTTATTAACTAAAGTCAACTAAATACAATCAAAACCTGAATTGTTCCACCCACACAGACAGCATCGTGAAGAAGGCGTAGTAGCGCCTCTTCAACCTCAGGAGGCTGAAGAAATTCAGCTTGTCACCAAAAGCACTCACAAACTTCTACAGATGCGCAATCGAGAGCATCCTGTCGGGCTGTATCACCGCCTGGTACGGCAACTGCTCCGCCCACAACCGTAAGGCTCTCCAGAGGGTGGTGAGGTCTGCACAACGCATCACCGGGGGGCAAACTACCTGCCCTCCAGGACACCTACACCATCCGATGTCACAGGAAGGCCATAAAGATCATCAAGCTATATCAGCCCCATGAGCATCCTGAGTCTACCAGCACAGTGGGTCGTCGAGGATTTCGTACTGAGGAAAGTCGTATTGCATGCTCATGAATGTGCTGGACATCAAACCGCTTTCAATGGCATTTGAGAACATGAGCACACTTCCTGGTCAGTGTGTGTAACCTTTATTTAACTAGGCAAGTCAGTTAAAAACAAATTCTTATTTACAAATGACGGCCTGAATGAAAGCCTAACGTAGACCTAGGTTTGTAAATACATTTTAAGGGAGAAAAATTTGCTCGCGTCCGACATACGCTGGCAGCTTTGATTGACGGGTGCCTTCACAGCGGTGTGAGTGAGAGTTAGCTGATTCTCTCTATAGGCCTATATGTCAATTCAGAAAGTTTCCGAAAGTAACCTGTCTGGACTCCATCTCTTTAATAAGAATCAAATGCTCCTGTCAAGATTTAATCTTATAAAAGGCCTATTGTCAGTAGTGTAGGCTACATTCTTTCTGTCATTACAGCGTATTCTCTTTGAAGAACATTTGCCAATGCCATCGAATGATCGCAGCAGCAGTCCATTATGCAAATATTTCGAGAAAAGTGGGAGAAAACCATTCAAAGGATATGATATGCAGAATAGCCAACAGACAAGCACAAGGTAGGCATATCTTGATTTTGACTCAGTTTTTAATTTGTATTTTATTTAACCTTTATTTAGCCAAGCAAGTCAGTTAAGAACAAAAACTTATTTACAATGACGGCCTACCATTTTGTCTCCGTTAATAATGTTGTGTTAATACAAAAACGCAACAGATCCTCTCAAACCTGGAATTTCGTAATTTGTTGATTAATAAGTAATATGAATAATAATAATAAAGACAGGCCATGATAATAATAAAGTGTAATGGCTTGTTTCAAATAAGTTTTTATTGAGAAGCATATCCATGTAAACAAGTGTACAAACAGAATTGTGACCTTCCCTATTCCTACTACAAGTAATGTAACCTCTGTTTTGTAGCTTGTAATTTTTGCCCTTGCCAACTGGTCCTGGTACAGTTTTACTGTTAAGATCATCCTGCTTAGGTTAGGGCTGATGTACAGAGAACTGTTCTCAAGTCAGATGTTAAACTGCAGTCAGTAACTAGAGCCTTAAACTCAGCAAAGTCCCTATTCTCTTTCAAAAACAGGGCTCTGTGCACTATAGTAACAGAGCAATACTCAACCATGAGGTATCGAAGCCGAACGAACTGCATGCTATTAAGAAATGCTCTACAGTGCCTTCGGAAAGTATTCAGAACCCTTGATTTTTTCCCACATTTTGTTACGTTACAGCATTATTCTAAAATGTATTTAACATCCCCCCCCCCCTCAATCTACACACAATACCCCATAATGACAAAGCAAAAACAGATTTTTAGAAATGTTTTCTATACAAAATCAAAAACTGAAATATTACATTTACATAACTATTCAGACCCTTTACTCAGTACTTTGCTGAAGCACCTTTGGCAGCGATTACAGCCTCGAGTCTTCTTGGGTATTACGCTACAAGCTTAGCACACCTGTATTTGGGGAGTTTCTCCCATTCATCTCCGCAAATCCTCTCAAGCGCTGTCAGGTTGGATGGGGAGCATTGCTGCACAGCTATTTTCAGGTCTTTCCAGAGATGTTAGATCGGGTTCAAGTCCAGGCTCCACCTGGGCCACTCATGGACATTCGGAGACTTGTTCTGAAGCCACTCCTGCGTTGTCTTGGCTGTGTGCTTATGGTTGTTGTCCTGTTTGAAGGTGAACCGTCACCCCATTCTGAGGTCCTGAACACTCTGGAGGAGGTTGTTAGCAAGGATCTCTGTACTTTGCTCTGTTCATCTTTCCTTCGATCACGTCTGGTCTCCCAGTCACTGCCGCTGATAAAACATCCCCACAGCATGATGCTGCCACTACTATGCTTCACTGTAGGGATGGTGCCAGGTTTCCTCCAGACATGAGGCTTGGCATTCAGGCCAAAGAGTTTAATCTTGGTTTCATCAGATCAGAAAATCTTGGTTTCTCATAGTCTCTTCAGGTGCCTTTTGGCAAACTCCAGCTGTGGCAAATAACAGTCTACCATGAGTATGACAAAACATTTATTTTTACTGCTCTAATAACATTTGTAACCTGTTTATAATAGCAATAAGGCACCTCAGGGGTCAGTGGTATATGGCTGTTTCCAGGCACTCTGCATTGTGTCGTGCGTAATAGCACTTAGCTATGGTATATTGGCCATATACCACACACTCTTGGGCCTTATTGGTTAAATAGAACCCATTGCGCTCCATGGTTGTGAGGTCTGGGGTTCACGCACCAACCAAGAATTCACAAAATGGGACAAACACCCGATTGAGACTCCTTCAGGTACAATGCAAAATCCTAAACAACGTTTTCTGGAGCCTGAAGCCTAGCTGCCTGGTGAGGCCACATGGACATTCAACCTCCGAAACCAGAATACATGGCCTGTGTTCCAAATATTAAAAGTAGTGCACTATAAAGGGAGTAGGGTGCCATTTGGGACAGACATGGTTCCAGCGGCAGCAGGCAGCCAGGGCCTGGGGGGGGGGGCATATGAGACATTACTCACCACATCTATAGGACTAGAGAGAGAAACACACTTTAAAACATATTACTAAACCACAGGACAGTTATTTGGTGTATAAACAAAGATGAGTTGCACATTTTCAATAACAAATGCCACATTCACTCGCTCAACCATACTCAAACTAAACTGCATCACTAAAAATAGACCTACTATGATGTCCCAGCCCAGGAGCAACAAAACAACAATTGTTTAGCCTCTGTCAGCTGACCTGGGCTAGCAGAGTGAATGGAGCTGACTGACAACACTAGGCTCTGTAGAACTGTGTCACTGACTAACCACGAGGTAGCTTTGTGACCTAGCTAGCTGGCTACAACAGAACAGGGTTACTTGGATCACTGAACGACATAAGTTAGGCTACACCCTGCCACCAGCCAGAGAATGGTCCCCATGGCAACGTGCTATCGAGAGGGTAAATTAATACTTTATAGGGGGTGTTGCTGGCCTTCTCAACACTCAATCAGCTTGGAGAGGAGGTTGAGTTTGTTATGTTAGCAACCGTTGGACGCTCAGGGCTCACAAGATAATGGATATCAAATAGAGATGAAAGGATAGGACTTGTGCACAACTGAGTAGCTATAATGCCTATTGGTGTGAAGTAGCCTACTGTTCCTGTCTGGTTTTACAAGATGTTGTGCAAAGATGAGCTGAGCCCACTTCTGATCTGTCAATTTCAGTGTCAAATGGATCTACCACAGAGTTCAACAAAGCAAATTATTACAAGAACAGACAAACGCATACTTCACTGACACCCAACCCTTTGGGAAACTAAGGAACTGAAGAATGTCTTGTGGTTGTAAACAACTCTGCTGAGATGTGCAACCTGTCTGTGACAAGCTGTGGCTAGACTCCTTACTCAATCATCTCACCACTCTGCTTGAAAAGGCCCCATCTTATCATCACTAATGTACAGATCTAATCCCACTGTCACCACAGAGGTACCTCACCAGCTTTTATCTGTCTGAGGCGTTCAAGAACTTAGGAGCTCAAATCAAGAAACGAGAGCAGGTAAGGATTCACATCGTCTTTGACACAGTTACTGCCCTTGTGTTGGTCACGCCAGTGTTTTTTTCACCCATTCTCTCTTCTTAGAAACAGCACTTCTCTGGGGGGGCATTTCCTGTTTGGTGAAGAATGAGAGATTTCCTCAGAGTGGCTGACTGCTGAACACAGTGTTCTGCTCCGGCACAATCACAGGAACAGGCTAAGGGCCCTCATCTATCACACACATTCACATGCACGCTTGTAGCTTGCACACAAACAGATCCTCTCACACACACACACACGTCTGCTTTCCGCATCACACACACACTCCTAATTTACTGTTAGTCAAATACAGTGAAGAAATGTTGAGTATTCCAGCGGTCCTGTCTGTGGACCCTGAGCCAGCGGCAAAGCGCTGAAGGAACATTAATGGGATAATCTGTGAGTACTCTCAGGATACGGTTACACAAAACAACATGCCAGGATTAGTCCTAATTGGGGATGGCAACTTGGATGTTTCTCAGTGCTAAATTGCCAATCAAATGATGCCAGTGGGACAAAAAGTACAGAGTAGCTTAGCCTTGCAGATCTTTTATAGAATTAGAGCAAGATCCTTTGAACATTGTTTCTCCCCATAGAATTATAAATTGTAGAATGGACATTCAGATTCAAATCTATGTTCCAATCCACATATTTGTGGCATTCCCACAGATGATTTCTAGGTGACTTTTTTATACTTTGACGAGAGCAGAGCAAAATGTCCCAGTCTGAGATGTTATCTTGGCTGTTTTTTAAAACTCTTCAATTGCTTTCTTTCCTAGTCACCTTTCCTCCGTCACTCAAGGCGGGGCAGCGCAGGGCAGGCCTCTCCTTTTCAAGGTAGTGTTACATGGAGGTTCTATATCTCTCGCCATGAAAAAAAACCTATGGAATTAGAGATCCGATGCCAAGATATTCCCAAAGATTGCACTTCTTTAAAGGGCTGTTCTCTCAAGGGTGGTTCCACTACTGGCAAACAGGCCAGGGTGCCTAGGCTATGGTTGAGTGAGGCAATGGTGCCTGGTCTGATTAATCAGGCTCTAATACACAATTAATTGGTATATACAACCTGCAACTACTGCCTGATCAATTTTGTAATCGTTTCTTACAAGCCAGAATGTAGAAAAAAATAATAATAAACTTACTCTACCAGTTGTCTGTCCTTCAGCTGCTCGAAATGAGAAAATATTGTTCTTATTTATTTTTATCTTAAAAATACATATCTACAATTCAAAACAACAAAAGGTATGGCTTCTTCTCCATCCTCCCCTGATTGAGAATAGAAATGTTTTATTGTCATGGCATGCTTAGTTCAATAGCCATTTACGAGAGAAAACGGAAAACATAAAACAAACTTTACCCCGTGACAAACCAAATGCTACCGGCTCTCTAAGTCAGGTAAACAATAATTTCCTGTGGATATTTTGCCTCAAATTGAGCAGCTGAAGGACAAACCACACAAACAACCGGTAGAGTAGGCCTTCAACATTCTGGGTTGTACAATACATTTACACGATTTACAGGCATTAATTGCAGATGGTATATACCAATTAATTGTGTATTACAGACTGATTAATCAGACTATATTGTGGCATACTTATCTTTTTTATTTTACATTTATTTAACTAGGCAAGTCAGTTAAGAACAAATTCTTATTTTCAATGATGGCCTAGGATCAGTGGGTTAACTGCCTGTTCAGGGGCAGAACGACAGATTTGTACCTTGTCAGCTCGGGGATTCCGGTTACTAGTCCAATGCTCTAACCACTAGGCTACCCTGCCGCCCCATCTCAAGCATTATGTAGCTTGTTTAATGCGTTATGTGTTAAATCTTGCGGACTGTCATTTTATGTGCCAAATGCAACTCCAGAGGGTTTGAATCGGCAGTTTTGTGTTTAGCCTGAGTGAAAGTGGAATGCAAGAGCATAAATACTAGAGGTGGAACTGTTCTGGGGGCCTTTAACACACCTGTGCTGTCTTGAGCCACACAAGTGTAAATAAGGATGTTAGCTCTTGGTCGTCAGCATCAGTTGATCGAACTTGATTGTCCTGGCTGCCTCAGCAGATTAGGCTGACATGGCATTGAAGTGACATGGCCTGGCAACAGAGTTGAAGGACTGGTGACTCCCTGATCTACTGGAATCTGTGCACACACACAAACACCAGGAAAAATAGCCTGAATCTCTTCTTTAATGTCAGTTAGATTGGGGACAATAAGTTGAATAACAGCTGTTGCAGGGCATGCACTTTCCTATACCATGTAGCTCCAGCATCTGCCATCGTGTGAAGTAGTGCATCGCCACAGTGCTTGGATAAGAGCTGTCAAATATCTTCAGCTTGCTCAGCAGTAGGAGTTGCAAATCTGCCTGTTACCGATGTAAAATGTGCGGAATGCATCCTGGAGATTAGATGCGATGCTAAATTCACCATGAAACTAACTGGAAATGTTTAGACTTACAGTCATGTAACAAAACCGTTATACAGAAACGTGTGAATAGTTTAGGAAACCTCAGCACTCTTTCCTTGATGAATAATACTCCAGATAAAATGGGACAATAACATTAGATCTAGGATTAAAGCCTTGACGTTACCAGCTGTTTTTTTATTCATTACAACGATATAGAAAATCAAAAGACAGAACTTGCTAGCTAACAAATTGCTAGATTGTTAACAATTTAGCAACAGCTAATGTTACTTGCCTGCCAACTGTTTGGTTGGCGAGTTGTTTCATCCGATTGAACTGTTTCTTCATTTTGCGTCCTTCTCCAGTGGAGTCGTGCTACTTTTTAGAGCTGGAAAAGTATATCCTGTGATGTGCTTCATCAGACAAGAGTCCTTTTGTTGGCCATGAAGTTCACAATATAGCCAACTAACAGTCAGTAGCTTTGTGTCGAAGATTAGCTTGCAGCTAGCTAAAGCTATGAACCAATTAAAATAACTAGTCACTTTTTAGCTAGCTAGTTTAGGTTATTCTTCAAGTGGTTGTTTCAGAAAAAAGTTATTCCGTCGCGTGCTGACGACATCTTAAAGCCATGTATTTTATCAAAAAGCTAGAAAACCATCCTGAGTTCCGCTGACTGCTTGCAGCCTTTATGCTGAATATCTATCTGACTAACCACCGTCGAACGCTTTTCCCAACCAGCCAGCGAGCAGCACACCTCTCTCGTTGCCAGCACAAGCTGATGATGGCGTTGAATGGGTGGCAGGAAGAATAGGTTGCAAAAGCATCCATATACCGCCATCCCCAGCACTGTTAAATGTGCTGCTGACTGTGGGACTTGGGATAGTTTACGAAAGTCGTCTTGCTCGCTCCAGTGACACAATTCAGTACTGCAGAATTTGCACTGACCTCTGGATGAGTTTTTTATCATGAAGATGTTGAATATGCCAACATTACGCAAGAAATTGTACACATAGCTATTAAAACAATCAGTTTAGTTGAAATATCAAACTGTTGTGCAATGACATAAATAATCAGTTGTTGACATCAGGCCTCGTCTTCATCAACAACAATTTATCATCAACTTTCACTCCCTCATCGCCTATGGAGCTCATAGCGGCACGCGCGCCTACCAGTGACGTCTCAATACACGTCTACATACGTTGAACCTTATAATGGACTGTTTTGCAGATAGATGGACATGTGTTGTCATCTGATTCCTCATGATTAATGTGAAACAATTTAATTAATTTAAATAATCTTAAAGTAGATCAAATAAGATAAGATCAAATAGAAGAGAGAAGGTTTTACTGATAAAGTTACACACGCACTGTCGTGGATGCAAGGTCCGATCACTTCTGACACCAGTGTAATGAAACAGGCAGGGAGCAGGTCACGAGCCCTCGACCTTCTAGCCTGAGGTCCGGAGGGCTATCGACTGTGCCGCAAAAGCATGCTGAACGGCAGAGTCGATTTCCGCGCTTATAAACCCAGGGTCGTTACAATATAAATAAAGGGGGCATATAAACCAATAAATAAAGAACCATAAATAAAGGATAAATAAAGGGAGCATATAAGCAGACAATGACAACTCTTACAATATTCAATGATTACATTTCTCAAAAACAGGTTATAGGCTACATGTGCACCACCAAATCAGAACAGTAGGTGAAATTAAGAGATGAAAATAGACCAAATTATTAGGGTGAGGCACATGGGCTACTAACAGCTTGCTACACCACATACACTTAGTCAGTGGTAGAAAAAGTACCCAATTGCCATACTTGAGTAAATGTAATGATACCTTAATAGAAAATGACTCAAGTAAAAGTCACCCAGTAAAATACTACTTGAGTAAAAGTTTCAATGTATTTGGTTTCAAATATACTTAAGTATCAAAAGTAAATGTAATCTCTAAAATATACTTAAGTATAAAAATTTAAAGTATAAATCATTTAAAATGTCTTATATTACGCAAACCAGACGGCATCATTTTCTTGTTTTTTTATTTACGGATAGCCAGAGGCACAATTCAACAATTCAGAGGCAGTAGGGATGACCAGGGATGTTCTCTTGATAAGCACATGAATTAGACAATTTTCCTGTCCTGTAATCATTCAAAATGAAACGAGTACTTTTTGGTGTCAGGGAAAATGTGTGGAGTAAAAAGTACATTTTTCTTTAGGAATGTAGTGATGTAAAAGTAAAAGTTGTCAAAAATATAAATAGTAAAGTAAAGTACAGATACCTTAAAAAACTACTTAAGTAGTACTTTAAAGTATTTTTACTTAAGTACTTTACACTACTGCACTTAGTATTACTTTCTTAGCTACAGTATACATATCTTTCTGGCATATTACATAATTTATGCAGCAGCATTCAAGACATGTTTGGACACACCGTTGTGCTGTGCTCAGTTGAACAGGAAGGTGGCGCGGTGGACCTTAGTGGGCAAATTTTGTCATCAAACTTTGTCATCAAAGTCTGGAATTCTCTAGATTTATTGTGCTTTCAAGACAACCGGGAACTGGGGGAAAAAAAGATCAAATCATGATGACGTCAGTGATCTTCAGTTCGTAGCTCTAGAAAGAGGCCAGAGTTCTCGATTTACAATTCCGAGTTGGATGAAAGTTCAAAACTTATTTTCCTAGTCGTAGCTCGTTTTTCCAGTTGTCTTGAACTCACTTTGCAGTTCTGAGTTAACAGTTGTTATGAGCGCGGCACAAATCATGCTTCATTGACAGCATGGCCAATGTTAAATGTTTATAACTTGAAACTAGGAAAAGAGAACCTTAATCTTAGACTTGGGACCTCACAGCCACTCCACTGAATACATTTACATTTAAGTCATTTAGCAGACGCTCTTATCCATAGCAGGCTAATGATTGATTTGCAATGCTTGCCGTTAGCCACTGATTCCTTCCAAACCACTCATTGTTGAATTTACGATTTCAAACTTGTTGTGTAATATTTATGTCCAATGAGCACCGATACGTTTCATCTATAATTTATCTTCGTTATTTCTCTTCATATGACAAGGATTAAAAAGGATTTTCCAGTAGATTGTCAACTTCATTCATGATGATGACTGCTAGCTAAGATTTTGAAAGTATTGATGTTGACATTATCATTCCAATCAAAGCTACTGTAGATATAACGTGATTTGATGTCATTTTATCTAGGGCCAATGACCTTGAGCCTACTTGGATGGGCAATTCTAATGTAACTCTATGGCAGCACCCAAGGAGCTTGAATTTTTTTCGAGCTCTACCCTTGGCAGTGACGTAGTGTCCTTATGAGTGACAGAATACTGAGCCAATCAGTGCGCAAAGCTCCGTATTTTCTGCTGGCTCGCCCCAACACCACAGAAATCACTGTTCTAGGCTGAAACACCTGCATTTTGGAGCTCCCTTACTCAAGAAAACAAAAAAGAGACCATGTTTGCATGCGGCTTTATAAACTTAATGATTTTTATTTTTTTAAATTTTTTGAAAACTGATATGTGACATGCCAAAATAATATGTGATAAGTGATATACCAAAATAACATGCAAAACAGACAAGCCTAAAAAAAAATGAATGACGGGTCGCCGCTGGACATAGAATATGCTTGATAGTGTAGCGACCCGCACAGACAGCTGTGTGTTATGTGTTATGCTATTAGTTGGTTGTGTTGTACTTACCAGCACCCAGTGTTCGCGGGGTCCGACATGCCAATCAACCTGCTATCTGCCAATCACGAGAATGCCTGGAATGTTCTGAAGCCGGGCATTCTGGTGGTTGGTGGAGTGGGGGCTTGGCAGGGGGATGGAGCATTACATGTTAAGACCATGTTTAGCCATTGTTCTCTCTCTTACGTCTGGTCTTCGCAAGAGAAGGTCACGGTTGTTTTATAGGGTGTCTTTCATTTATTTGGCGTGGGCTGCGGCCAAAGTGTAGCCTGTGTGGAGTTTGGTTAATAAACTGTAAATTCGTAAACTCAATTTTCTGTCTGGACAATTGTTCCTTTATGAGCTAGCCAGGTCATTATAATACCTTATAACAATCCCAAGTACATTTGATGCGTCTCAAATATTACACATTGTAACAATCCCAGATCTGTTGAGATGTAACCTAACGTAGCAGACGTAAAATAGATATCTAATATCGTTTTAATGCATTTCGTGTATTGGTTGTGGCGGATAGAGACTATGAAAACGTAGGAAAATGAATTGAGCGTTGCATTATGGGTAAATATACTGTATATGCCGGAAGTTGAAGACAGGCTACTTCACCTTAGCTCAGAATTTCTTGCATAAGTTGTGACAGACAGTACATTATTTAACTGTTGCTAATTATATCAACCTCGTCCATCTACTTGAGTTTGACCACCTGCCCGGTAAAGATGTTTGCTCGGCTGCGAAGCAACGGTCAAAGCTAACCAATGTTAGCCACATTGGAACAGCTGATGCATGTGGTGTTGTAGAAGTTGTTTTTCAAATGTACAAGCTGCTGCTGAGCTAGGTGATCCGAATTGCAACATTGTATGCGAATGCAACAAGTCAAGTGCCTCCCTTCCGAGAAGCAACCAGCCTGCCTTTAGTATTTATTCAGATTGTACACGCCCATATTTAATCATTCAATATTACTTTTCTCGTATCCCGTCATAAATGGGAGCATATTATTTTTTATACTGCATTTGGGCATGTTATACTTACCATTTGTTTGATTTTCAGATATGCAACCAGTAAAGGCTACTGGACAGACCCCTATGTCCAGTATTTTGTGAGGCCAGTAGGAGAACGAAGGGCTCCAGAAATCAACTGAGGCAAGTCCATGTATATATCGGCCAGAGCCAAAAACACATTTGTAAAAAAAAAAAACAAAAAAAAAAATAAAAAAAAAACTAGCTTGAAGAAGGTCTGCTTCATACTATGTTACTAAATCTCCGTTGTCTTCTGTTAGGTTACTATGCCTGTTTGCAGGGAATGAACCACCTGTATGCCTTCCTCAGGAAGACGGTGTGTAACTGTCAGATAGTGAACCTGGGGGCAGGGCTGGACACCACTTTCTGGAGGTTAAAGGTACTGGTCTAATAATCCCATTAAACAAATGCATTTATTTTACAGTACAATCCATGCTTGTCCTTGGTTTGTACTTTCATTGTCATTTGTTTGTCATATTTGTGTTTTTAGGATGAAAACCTCGAAACCAAGTCGAAAGTCGATGATTGCTGGCAGGAAAATACACAACAAAAAGTAAGCTGTTTTATTTTTCCTCTTTAGAAAACTTCATATAGATCACAGTTTTATTTGTTTTGACATAATTGTGGTCTCAGTAATGTCAGAAATTGTAGAGGGAGGCAGAGCCTGTCCAGCTAAACTTGTAGTGAGATCATCTCTAATAAGAAACACACCTTAATGTGTAGTTATAATGTTGTGCACCTCTTCGGGACAAAACCACTGCTGTCAAAACCTCTCATTGAGACCTATTCCAGAGATTCATTATTACTAAGTAATGATGTTAAAGACATTGACTGATACAAATCAACATGATAACTGAATGGGATTGTCTCTTATGGTGACTTCATTTGTATTGTCTGTGTGTGTTTCAGATGGCCACAGCCTAGACTCAGACAGGCACTGCATCATCGGTGCTGACCTCAGGGACATCCCAGGCCTAGATGACAAACTGAAGAAGTTCCACCTCAACCCAGAGTCAGTGAAAATAACATATTGAATATGTTTTAATATTTTGTTGGACAGCTTTGCAAGAGTCTAGCCAATTGAAGTAGCAGTATACGGCTGTATCAGTGGATCAGCAGTTGTGCTGTAGCAATACAATACAATATGTTTGGTATGGGATTGATGTTTTGGGCTGGTAGTGTTCTTTCACTGTACCTAACTCGTATTTATGGTCTTGGCCAATGAGGCCGAATGTTCCGCAGTCAGTTCCTGATCACGACAATCATATACAGTTCAGTCAGAAGTAGAGGTCGACCGATTATGATTTTTCAATGTCGATACCGATTATTGGAGGACCCCAAAAATAAGACGATACCGATTAATCGGCCAATTTATTTATTTGTAATGACAATTACAACAATACCGAATGAACACTTTTATTTTAACAACAATATAGCCTCAAATAAATAATGGAACATGTTCAATTTGTTTTAAATAATGCAAAAACAAAAGTGTTAGGGAAAAAAGTAACAGTGCAATATGTGCCATGTACAAAAGCTAACGTTTAAGTTCCTTGCTCAGAACATGAGAACATATATGAAAACTGGTGGTTCCTTTTAACATGAGTCTTCAATATTTCCATGTAAGAAGTTTCAGGTTGTAGTTATTATAGGAATATTTCTCTATACCATTTGTATTTCATATACCTTTGACTATTGGATGTTTTTATAGGCACTATAGTATTGCCAGTGTAACAGTATAGCTTCCATCCATCTCCTCGCCCCTACCTGGGCTCGAACCAGGGACATACCGACAACAGCCACCCTCGAAGCATCGTTACCCATCGCTCCATAAAAGCCACGGCCCTTGCAGAGCAACTACTCAGAGCAAGTGACGTCACCGATTGAAACGCTATTAGCACGCACCCCGCTAACTAGCTAGCCATTTCACATCAATTACACTAGCCTAATCTCAGGAGTTGATAGGCTTGAAGTCATAAACGGCTCAATGCTAAAAGCACACCGAAAAGCTGCTGGCAAATGCACAAAAGTCCTGTTTGAATGAATGCTTACGAGACTGCTGCTGCCTACCACCGCTCAGTCAGACTGCTCTATCAAATATCAAATTATAGACTTAATTATAACATAATAACACACAGAAATACGAGCCTTAGGTCATTAAACTCAGTTTTTCACAATTCCTGACATTTAATTCAAGTTAAAATTCCCTGTTTTAGGTCAGTTAGGATCACTACTTTATTTTAAGAATGTGAAATGTCAGAATAATAGTAGAGAATGATTTATTTCAGCTTTTATTTCTTTCATCACATTCCCAGTGAGTCAGAAGTTTACATACACTCAATTAGTATTTGGTAGCATTGCCTTTCAAATCAAATCAAATTTTATTTGTCACATACACATGGTTAGCAGATGTTAATGCGAGTGTAGAGAAATGCTTGTGCTTCTAGTTCCGACGATGCGGTAATAACCAACAAGTAATCTCACTAACAATTCCAAAACTAATTTCTTATACACAGTGTAAGGGGATAAAGAATATGTACATAAAGATATGAATGAGTGATGGTGCAGAGCCGCATAGGCAAGATACAGTAGATGGTATCGAGTACAGTATATACATATGAGATGAGTATGTAAACAAAGTGGCATAGTTAAAGTGGCTAGTAATACATGTATTACATAAGGATGCAGTAGATGATATAGAGTACAGTATATACGTATACATATGAGATGAATAATGTAGGGTATGTAAACATTATATTAGGTAGCATTGTTTAAAGTGGCTAGTGATATATTTTACATCATTTCCCATCAATTCCCATTATTAAAGTGGCTGGAGTTGAGTCAGTATGTTGGCAGCAGCCACTCAATGTTAGTGGTTGCTGTTTAACAGTCTGATGGCCTTGAGATAGAAGCTGTTTTTCAGTCTCTCGGTCCCAGCTTTGATGCACCTGTACTGACCTCGCCTTCTGGATGATAGCGGGGTGAACAGGCAGTGGCTCGGGTGGGTGTTGTCCTTGGTGATCTTTATGGCCTTCCTGTAACATCGGGTGGTGTAGGTGTCCTGGAGGGCAGGTAGTTTGCCCCCGGTGATGCGTTGTGCAGACCTCACTACCCTCTGGAGAGCCTTACGGTTGTGGGCGGAGCAGTTGCCGTACCAGGCGGTGATACAGCCCGCCAGGATGCTCTCGATTGTGCATCTGTAGAAGTTTGTGAGTGCTTTTGGTGACAAGCCGAATTTCTTCAGCCTCCTGAGGTTGAAGAGGCGCTGCTGCGCCTTCTTCATGATGCAGTCTGTGTGAGTGGACCAATTAAGTTTGTCTGTGATGTGTATGCCGAGGAACATAAAACTTACTACCCTCTCCACTACTGTTCCATCGATGTGGATAGGGGGGTGTTCCCTCTGCTGTTTCCTGAAGTCCACAATCATCTCCTTAGTTTTGTTGACGTTGAGTGTGAGGTTATTTTCCTGACACCACACTCCGAGGACCCTCACCTCCTCCCTGTACTTACACTACTGATTACTGACTACACACGCCATTTTTGATTGTATTTAGTTTACTTTAGTTAATAAATATATTTTGTTATTCCTTATCTCCACATTGTGTCCCTTTTTTGTTGCGGGCTTCGAGACAGTTTGTGACAGATGAGCGTGGTACCTTCAGGCGTTTGGAAATTGCTCCCACGGATGAACCAGACTTGTGGAAGTAAACCATTATTTTTCTGAGGTCTTGGCTGATTTATTTTTCTCATGATGTTAAACAAAGAGGCACTGAGTTTGAAGGTAGGCCTTGAAATACATCCACAGGTACACCTCCAATTGACTCAAATTATTAAATTAGCCTATCAGATTTTTCTAAAGCCATGACATTTTCTGGAATTTTCCAAGCTGTTTAAAGGCACAGTCAACTTAGTGTATGTAAACTTCTGACCCACTGGAATTGTGATACAGTGAATTATATGTGAAATAATCTGTCTGTATACAATTGTTGGGAAAATTACTTGTGTCATGCGCAAAGTAGATGTCCTAACCGACTTGCCAAAACTATAGCTTGTTAACAAGAAATTTGTGGAGTGGTTGAAAAACAAGTTTTAATTACTCCAACCTAAGTGTATGTAAACTTCCAACTTCAACTGTACTTGGGTGCTCTTTGATTTTCCATTGTTTTTCATCTGTGTGTCAAAGAACCCCATCTACTTTGATCTCAGCCTTGACTTGGAAAGCCCTGTTCCGTTTACAAGAATTGTATTCATACTGTTTAAGTGCATATATTCACGGCTTCCTGTGAGGTCTGGTCCACCACCCAAGCCTCGACTACGTTAGAATGAGTTCTCTGGATTCAAGTGTCTTCTGAAATGGCCTCTACTTGTGCCAAAGTCTCTATGGATGTGGTGTTATGTCAGAGATTCTGACGAAATTAAGATGAAAATGAATGTCAGTCATTGGAATCCCAAGTACAGTACCCTCAACTCTCTAGCAATTATACAACAACCTTACAACAACACATAAAACACCTTTTTGATAGATCTGAAGGGACGTTACAGATAAATATAAAGGAAGCGCTGATAATGGGGCATGGTTAGATAAGGTACACATTGTGACGCAAATGCTGTGGAACACTGTTGTGATTAGGAGATCCCAAATCTGTGTTTACATCAGCTGCGTCAGTCTCCTGATTTCTCACAGTCTGAAACCAAACCACGGTCTCAGGGCCGAAGACTTATGAAGTCACTTAGTCAAGAGGTTTGCTTGCTTTAGAAAGTTTACATTGTAGTCATTTAGCAGATGCTCTTATCCAGAACAACTTACAGGAACATTTAGGGTTAAGTGCCTTGTTCAAGGGCACATCGACAGATTTATCACCTAGTCGGCTCGGCAATTCGATCCATCGACCTTTCGTTTACTGGCCCAATGCTCTTAACCGCTAGGCTACCTGCCTCTCTAGTTTTTCACTCATTATGATCCTTTGCTTGGAAATATTAAATATTGGAACTTGATCAAATGTCACCCCAAACACTGAACCAGAATCTGGGCCTTATCGGAGACGTTGATATGACGACTCTCCTTTAAGCCCAGGAAGCAGTCATTGAACCTGCCATTCACCAGCTTTTCATGCTAAATAATGTGAAAACATGTTCATTACTCACCAAATATGGAGTTTTGATTAGCAACTATTGTCATTTACTGCCAGTATGAGTACTAAATCATGACAATTAAACGACAAATCCCAAGTGTTGAGTTTGTGCAAGACATTCCCTACAGTGGAACATTTTTTCATTAGTAGAAATTGCACTTCCTAAAGACGGGCTGGGAGAATGTAGATGCTCTGGATATGATGACTGTGTACAGTGTTATACCTCAGGATGATGTGGCAAGGTAAAACAAAGTCTGTTACATACAGTAGGCAAATGGTACATCTCATGTTATTTCTCCGTTTTCACGTTGTTTAGCTCTAATACGTTTCTCTACCTTTGTTTATAGAGAAGATAGCATCTGGAGTTTCTGGATGAAAAGGAACTTCTGCAGCAGCTCCTCCAACACTCAGTATCTGCTGGGCCACCAAGGACAAGTTTAAGCAGGTACATATGGGTTTGATTAGTCACATACACATTATTTGTAAGTCTGTACATTTGGATACAGAACATTGTTTTATTTCTATCGCTGTTCATGACAAGGTGACCAATGACACTATTGTCTGCTTGTTCCAGGAGTCTCACAAGTTGCTTTCTGAACCTGGACTGTCTTGTCTTAAGCCTCTTTCTCTGTGCCATGACCAACACTACCAAGAGAGGAGAGGAAAAACCCATCAACACCTTCACATCAGACTCAAGTCTTGTCTGCTCGGTGTCTGTCTGTCTGTGGGAAATGCATGGCATCAGCAGAATTCTACTGAATGTGTTTCTGTTGCATCCCATAAGAGCAACCACTGTCTCCCAACATGCTTTTGTGAAGAGAAGGGATGTTTCCGCTGGAAGTGTGATACAGTGCATTCGGAAAGTATTCAGACCCCTTGACATTTTCCACATTTTGTTATGTGACAGCCTTATTCTAAAATTGATTACATAAATTTTTTTCCTCATCAATCTACGCACAATACCCCATAATGACAAAGCAAAAACATGTTTTTAGAAATGTTTTCAAATGTATAAAAAACAGAAATACCTTATTGACATAAGTATTCAGACCCTTCGTTATGGACTTGAAATTGAGCTCAGGTGCATCCCATTGATCATCCTTGAGATGTTTTACAACTTGGGAGTCCACCTGTGGTATATTCAATTGATTGGACATGATTTGGAAAGGCACACACCTGTCTATATAAGGTCCCACAGTTGACACTGCATGTCAGAGTAAAAACCAAGTCATGAGGTCGAAGGAATTGTCTGTAGGACTCTGAGACAGGATTGTGTCGAGGCACAGATCTGGGGAAGGGTACCAAAAAAATTATTCCGCATTGAAAGTCCCCAAGAACAGTGACCTCCGTCATTCTTAAATGTAAGTTTGGAACCACCAAGACTCTTCCTAGAGCAAAACTGAGCAATCAGGAGAGAAGGTCGGGGAGGTGACCAAGAGCATGATGTTCACTGACAGAGCACCAGAGTTAATTTGTGGAGATGTGAGAACCTACCAGAAGGACATCCATCTCTGCAGCACTCCACCAATCAGGCCTTTATGGTAGAGTGGCCAGACTGAAGCCACTCCTCAGTAAAAAGCACATGACAACCCTCTTGGAGTTTGTCAAAAGTTACCTAAAGGACTCTGACCATGAGAAACAAGATTCTCTCATCTGATGAAACCAAGATTGAACTCTGGCCAGAATGCCAAGCGTCACGTCTGGAGGAAACCGGGCACCATCCCTATGGTGAAGCATGGTGGTGGCGGCATCATGCTGTGGGGATGTTTTTCAACGGCAGGGACTGGGAGACTAGTCAGGATCAAGGGAAAGATAAACATAGCAAAGTACAGAGAGATTATTGATGAAAACCTGCTCAAGACCTCAGACTGAGGTGGAGGCTCATCTTCCAACAAGACAACGCGCTAGTGACTTCGGGACAAGTCTTTGAATATCCTTGAGTGGCCCGGACTTGAACCCGATCGAACATCTCTGGAGAGACCTGAAAATAGCTGTGCCTAACCTAACAGGGTTTGAGAGGATCTGCAGAAAAGAATGGGAGAAACTCCCCAAATACAGGTGTGCCAAGCTTGTAGTGTCATACCCAAGAAGACTCAAGGCTGTAATCGCTGCCAAAGGTACTTCAACAAAGTACTGAGTAAATGGTCTGGATACTTATGTAATTGTGATATTTCAGTTTGGGGGGGGGATAAATTAGCAAATTTCAAATAAAAACTGTTTTTGCTTTGTCATTATGCGATATTGTGTGTAGATCGATGGTGGGGGGGAGGAATTATTTGATTTTAGAATAAGGGTGTAATGTAACAAAATGTGGAAAATGTCCAAGGGGTGTGAATACTTTCCAAATGCACTGTATGAATGACAAGACACTGGTAGCTTAAGGACATAAGCCCTAGCCTTCATTTCATTTTATCCATCTGTCTGCTCTGCACTGCACTGTCTGTTTCTAATGTTCATTCAGACAACATAAAGCAGGTTTGCTGGATGTTAGAGAAAAGTAAAAGGAAGATTTATTTTTATTTGTCAAGTATTTAATTGCCATTGTGTTGTGAACTGAAATATTTTGTTTATTTTGAAATGTATTGCTAAGACAGATATTTTCTTATGTATAGAAATTAGGAGTTAATACTTTGGATGCAGTTTAACAGATCTGTTTGTTTCAATTGCTGGATTTACAGTAGCAATAGATACATCTGCATGTACAGTGCCTTGCGAAAGTATTCGGCCCCCTTGAACTTTATGACCTTTTGCCACATTTCAGGCTTCAAACATAAAGATATAAAACTGTATTTTTTTGTGAAGAATCAACAACAAGTGGGACACAATCATGAAGTGTAACGACATTTATTGGATATTTCAAACGTTTTTAACAAATCAAAAACTGAAAAATTGGGCGTGCAAAATTATTCAGCCCCTTTACTTTCAGTGCAGCAAACTCTCTCCAGAAGTTCAGTGAGGATCTCTGAATGATCCAATGTTGACCTAAATGACTAATGATGATAAATACAATCCACCTGTGTGTAATCAAGTCTCCGTATAAATGCACCTGCACTGTGATAGTCTCAGAGGTCCGTTAAAAGCGCAGAGAGCATCATGAAGAACAAGGAACACACAAGGCAGGTCCGAGATACTGTTGTGAAGAAGTTTAAAGCCGGATTTGGATACAAAAAGATTTCCCAAGCTTTAAACATCCCAAGGAGCACTGTGCAAGCGATAATATTGAAATTGAAGGAGTATCAGACCACTGCAAATCTACCAAGACCTGGCCGTCCCTCTAAACTTTCAGCTCATACAAGGAGAAGACTGATCAGAGATGCAGCCAAGAGGCCCATGATCACTCTGGATGAACTGCAGAGATCTACAGCTGAGGTGGGAGACTCTGTCCATAGGACAACAATCAGTCGTATATTGCACAAATCTGGCCTTTATGGAAGAGTGGCAAGAAGAAAGCCATTTCTTAAAGATATCCATAAAAAGTGTTGTTTAAAGTTTGCCACAAGCCACCTGGGAGACACACCAAACATGTGGAAGAAGGTGCTCTGGTCAGATGAAACCAAAATTGAACTTTTTGGCAACAATGCAAAAAGTTATGTTTGGCGTAAAAGCAACACAGCTCATCACCCTGAACACAACATCCCCACTGTCAAACATGGTGGTGGCAGCATCATGGTTTGGGCCTGCTTTTCTTCAGCAGGGACAGGGAAGATGGTTAAAATTGATGGGAAGATGGATGGAGCCAACTACAGGACCATTCTGGAAGAAAACCTGATGGAGTCTGCAAAAGACCTGAGACTGGGACGGAGATTTGTCTTCCAACAAGGCAATGATCCAAAACATAAAGCAAAATCTACAATGTAATGGTTCAAAAATAAACATATCCAGGTGTTAGAATGGCCAAGTCAAAGTCCAGACCTGAATCCAATTGAGAATCTGTGGAAAGAACTGAAAACTGCTGTTCACAAATGCTCTCCATCCAACCTCACTGAGCTCGAGCTGTTTTGCAAGGAGGAATGGGAAAAAAATTCAGTCTCTCGATGTGCAAAACTGATAGAGACATACCCCAAGGGACTTACAGCTGTAATCGCAGCAAAAGGTGGCGCTACAAAGTATTAACTTAAGGGGGCTGAATAATTTTGCACGCCCAATTTTTCAGTTTTTGATTTGTTAAAAACGTTTTAAATATCCAATAAATGTCGTTCCACTTCATGATTGTGTCCCACTTGTTGTTGATTCTTCACAAAAAAATACATTTTATATCTTTATGTTTGAAGCCTGAAATGTGGCAAAAGGTCGCAAAGTTCAAGGGGGCCGAATACTTTTGCAAGGCACTGTAACTAGGATTCTTGTCTGAAATAAATAAATAGGGCATTTTTTTTCAAGTCCTCGCAAGTGATACCACAGTACCAATGAAATGGCAATGCACGTCTATGGCAGTTGAATAAAGTTTCATATTTGTGTATGAAAACCTGACCACCATCATGTGGTCTACAAACTGTACATTTGATACCATGAAAGTCCAATGTCATTTTCACATGGATGACACATAGTTACAGGACACAGAAAGGAAATGTTTGAGTTTCGCCTGTCGCCCTCTGTGAACTGTGTCCTGATGGTCAGACCTGTGTTTTTACAGAGAAACATTAACCCAATATGACCTTGTGTACACTGAGATAGAGATAGCAGCACTAGAGCACTGAAGACATGGTAAGGCTAGAGAGATGTTTATAACACTGAATTATAGTGCCTAGTAAAAATACACACCACTTGCAGTCTTTGCATTATTTTGCTTATTTGAGCTGTTCTTGCCATAATATGGACTTGGTCTTTTACCAAATAAGGCTATCTTCTGTATACCACCCCTACCTTGTCACAACTGATTGGCTCAAACGCTTTAAGAAGGAAAGAATTTCCACAAATTAACTTTTACCAAGGCACACCTGATAATAGAATTCCAGGTGACTTCATGAAGCTGATTGAGAGAATGCCAAGAGTGCAAAGCTGTCATCAAGGCTACTTTGAATTATGTAAAATAGATTTTGATTTCTTTAACACTTTTTTGGTTTCTACATGATTCCATGTGTTATTTCATAGTTGTGATGTCTTCACTATTATTCTACAACGTAGAAAATAGTAAAAATAAAGAAAAACCCTTGAATTGCTAGGTGTGTCCAAACTTTTGACTGGTACTGTATATTAATAAAAAAGATATTCCAAAAGATATTTACAAGATTTCCCAAAAGTAGTGCACTGGGCCTTTACTAGTCCTGTATTAGCGGACCAATATAGCCATCTGTTGCGCAGACAAACATTTTATGTCTAGGGGTCTTATGCTTAGTTAACTGCACATAAGGTGCAGGAAATTAGGTGATCAGTCAGTGTCACAGACATTTTGAGTCTTTAGTTTGGGCATGCCTGTTTGTAGTTTTATTTTTTGTATATTTATTTTAGTCACCATCTGAACAAGTAATAATCCGCTTGGCTGACCGACCAGGAGGTCAAGAAGGAGCTGTGCCTGGACCCTGGTAAATTGTCCATTTCCTGGGCACATGTACATTCAACACAGTCCTCATATGCTGATATTTCACATTGACTTAAATCATCACACTCCTTAAATCAGGTTACAGACCAGTTAACTAAGCATAAGACCCCTAGACATAAAGTGCATCAACATTAGGGGGATAGGTTTCGTTACATGTATAAACATCTGTGTTCCTCAAGGTTCTGTTTCAGGACCACTATTGTTTTCACTATACAGTGTATATTCTAACTCTTGGTGATGTCATTCGGAAACACAATGTCTACTTTCAATGCTATGTGGATGAAACATGGTCGATGAAACATGGTGAAGGCCCAAAATTGCCAACCCTGGGAGCCTGTGTTTCAGACATAAGGAAGTGGATGGTGGCAAATGTTTACGTTTAAACCTGGACAAAACATAGTTGCTAGTTCTAGGTACCAAGAAACAAAGGGATCTGCTTTTTGATATGGCAATTCATCTTGATGGTTGTACAGTCATCTTAAAGTGAGTTCTGTGTGGTGCATATGTTGGATTTATCGAACGAATGGGTCAAACTGTATGTGTCAAACTATGCGTAGATGGCCTGACAGAAATGGCAGCAGAAGGTGAATGTTGATCTTTTGTTGCACACATATCCAGATGATGCAGCGTACTCTTTTGCACAATGACGCTATTGGTGAAATCCTTTATCCTGAAAATAATTTATACCAGCCCACTGGTTTTCCTATTTCCGATTAAACTTTTCCCATCACTGATAGCAAATCTATAATCCGGAATGGCCTTACCAGTAGGCTTGGGCAGTATACCGTATACAGGGGTATTTGGAAACGTTTTTTAATAAATATTTGTTACGGTTTTCTAGGTGTGAAGGAGAGTCGGACCAAAATGCAGCGTGTAGATTACGATCCATGTTTAATAAACTAAAGAAACATGAATCAAAATACAAACACTACAAAAACAATGAACGTAACGAAAACCGAAACAGCCTAATACTGGTGCAAAATAATACACGACAGAAGGACACTAAGGACATAAGGACAATCACCCACGAAACACTCAAAGAATATGGCTGCCTAAATATGGTTCCCAATCAGAGACAACGATAAACACCTGCCTCTGATTGAGAACCACTTCAGACAGCCATAGACTTATCTAGAACACCCCACTAAGCTACAATCCCGATACAAAACACACCACATACAAAAACCCATGCCACACCCTGGCCTGACCAAATAAATGAAGAAAAACACCAAATACTTAGACCAGGGCGTGACAATATTAATATTTGTAGATACTTTTTAAGTAAATACCTGCAGTCAACTTGTGCAATACCTTAGGAGATAAAGCAGATTGTGTTCTTCATTTCACCTGTCACATTATCACAGATGGATTGCCTGACCTTGCAATTTGTTTATTTTCATTTGCGCTCGTTAGCATATTTAGCTAGCAGCCTCTATGGCAATTCGCAATTACTTGTGCTAATTTTGTTAGTATACTGGTAATAGACACCCAATGGGCTTTTTGCATTTTTAGCGCCCCCCGTGTGTACTAAAATGATAATACCATTAATCCCGGGATGAGTAAAGACGGTATGACGATATGAAAATATGGATACCATCCAACCCTGGTACGGGCTATACAATGTGTGAAAATAAAGATTTATTTCTAACTTTTCCTGAGTTCACACCATATCTCCCTAAAGGTGCCCTGACATCTGGGATCACAAGGCAATCTGGTGTGGCAACTACTATGGAGTATGGGGACAAGGGAGCTCCAAAAAAATGTATTTCACACGTTGTATAGCACGTACGACTGGTAAGGCATTCCATCATCAGTCTGTCATGCACTACAATAGCCACTTCCGCTACAGCTAAATACTATGGACATATGGGGATGTGTGCCAAAACATGCTATCATAGCAAAGGGAGGTGGCGTTGTGGCGATACTCCCACGCATATCCTGAGACCACCCTAATGTGACGGTCCTGTCTGCACTCTTATCAGTGCACGTGTCACACTCTGGCTGACCAGTTGACAGAGCAGGTGTAAGTGACACAGTGAGCAGCAGTAGTCAGCAATATGTCTGTGATAGAGTCAAAGACGGAGCTCTTCACCGTGGCTGGGACTGACACTGGGGACTCAGGGCCAGGTTCGGGGGTAGTAAACTCCAGAAAAATAGTCACCACCTTTGAGAGATTTATCCAGCCGTGCTTGGCTGAGGTGTTAGGATGCACTCTCTTCATCTTCGTAGGATGCGGGTCTGTTATTGAGAATGCCGGCGTTCCGGGGAGCATCCAGCCCGCTCTGGCTCATGGGCTGGCGCTGGCGATCGTTATCGCTGTACTGGGAGAGATCAGGTAAGGACATGCTGGCACCTGGTAACATCTCACTCTGAGGTCAGAAAGTTTGACTATGTTTTTGTCATGTTCTCATGACTTGAGATTTACTATAACTAGAGTCTGACCAATATATCGGTATTATCGGCTGATATTGGCCCTTTTACTGCTTTATCAGTATCAGCAATAACTCAACCAATAACCGATATTCAATAAATAGGATGAAAAGGGAATCTCATGCTGATCTGAACACTTGTGGCCATTCTTATGACGTGTCATTATTGTTACAATGTATGAAATCAACATTTGAAGCATATTTACTGGACAATTACTCTTTTGGATGCCAATTTATGATAATTCAGTGTGGAAAATTACACTTTTTAATTCCCCGCTGTAAAACAGTATATCGGCACATATATTGCATATTTATGTAAGTTTAGTAAGTTTTGTCCCTCCCCCAAAAATCGGAATCAGTATCGGACCACAAAAAATATATTGGTAGGGCTCTAGTTATAACAAGTATATTAATCTCTTTTATCAGTGTGATTTTCCTAATGCATGAGTATCAGTAGCAAGTACTAAACATGTTATTCTGTCTGAATCTAGTGGTGGCCACTTCAACCCAGCTGTGTCTGTGAGTGTGTGCGTCAGTGGAGGACTGGACGTCATCCTACTGGGGCCATATATACTCTCACAGATAGTGGGGGGGATGACTGGGGCTGGATTGGTAAAGGTAAGGGGGCTTTTCACATAAAGTTTGTTTAGAGCAGGGGATTTTTTTTTACTCTGGAGTGATTACCCCCTAAATTCGTTTTTTTTTGGACAGGAGTAAATATGAACTGCACTCAGTGCACACCAAACAACCGCTGTGGTTCGCTCAAAAGTACAGTCTGTCTGATTCCATTTGTATGTGGTGTGCTTCACTGCAGGTGAGAATGCAGTAAGGGACAAACAGATAAAAATAACCAGAGGCCCACAATGTTGTTTGTTTGACGCAATGTCAAAACTTGATAGGTCTGAAATATTTTCTGAGTAGCAGTGCATTTATGAGCACACCCTGTGGAGCTGCAGGGAAGACTGGGACTGGTTGTCACACTTCTTACTGTGTATATTTCTCAACAATGGTATATCTATATCATAAGAGACTATTTTAAACAAGAAAGCAGGGTCTTGGGTAGCTGACTAAACTCCACTCCATGATGAAGGAAGTTTATGATGAACTCCACCAATGGAATGGAGCAGAGACCAGGCTTTGTGGAATTCAGCTCCTACTACATCGTTTCGCCCAAGGTCAATACTTTCAAAAAATGTACTTATGAAATGTTTACCTTGTACCTGTTTGTCCTCTGTAGTTGCGTTACTTTGTTTGCTGAAATTAATACTTTTTCTAAAAACAAGAATCAAATACAACCACGGACTGTTTGCTCATTGCTGATGCTCTACAATGGCAACTCAGCGTAAATGAGCATGTGCCAATTGAATCTCAACAAGTCGGTGGTATTTCCTTAACATTTTTTGAAAAAGTATGGATTTCAGCAAACAAAGAAAGGTGGAGTTAATCAGAAACTTCCTTCACCATGGAGTGGAGATTAGTCAGATAGGTCTTGGGGAAGAAATGGGCCTCCTCCTTTTGGAGTTATTATCCATTAAACACACTGTCCGTTGGAAATTAAGACATTTAGCCTACATTCATAGAAATAGTCATATTGATTTTGATAGAACAATATTCATAACACAATTCAACAGCTTAAACCTTGTAGGTAGAATTTGTTATATAATCACTCCCAATTTAGCATAAAGGCTACTTTCACTTTGGACAGGGGGTCATGTCCCCCCTACATTCTGAATTTGCCCTTTTGTGCCCCCCCCTCTCCAGTTTTATCATTGCAATGTGATACCAAATAATGCAATTCTTTAGGACCTTTGCGGATGCCTCAGAGTGGTCGGGTAGGCTTTTTGGAGATTTCAGTCAGTTGGATTTAGGATCATGCAGACACCACAAAGCGTGCAGACAGGATCTGTGAAAGGCAAAGCTTCTGGAAGGCTGGCTGGACCAGCACAGGAGAGTTGAACAGAGGCAGCTGCTGTCAGTGTGTTGCGCTTTTTCTCTGAGTTGTTAAAGCAAGCAGAGCAAAACTGTCTACTATATCACTAGCCACTTTAAACAATGCTACCTTATATAATGTTATTTACCCTACATTATTCATCTCATATGCATACCAATAGACTGTACTCTATATCATCGACTGCATCCTTATGTAATACATGTATCACTAGCCACTTTAACTATGCCACTTTGTTTACATACTCATCTCATATGTATATACTGTACTCGATACCATCTACTGTATCTTGCCTATGCTGCTCTGTACCATCACTCATTCATATATCCTTATGTACATATTCTTTATCCCCTTACACTGTGTATAAGACAGTAGTTTAGGAATTGTTAGTTAGATTACTTGTTGGTTATTACTGCATTGTCGGAACTAGAAGCACAAGCATTTCGCTACACTCGCATTAACATCTGCTAACCATGTGTATGTGACAAATAAAATTTGATTTGATTTGATTTGATTTGATTTACTCTTTAGTTGACTGATGTAACTGCTGTTTAACCTTATGGGAAAAAAAGTTAATTAGTGGTTGTTTCCAGTGCTGAGATATTAACTAGTGTAACTGACATGTAACGTTAGATAATGTTTCATCCCCTCTCGACTGAGGTGAATCAATTAGCTAGCTAGTAGCTAACTAACCACAACCAGGTCAGCTCTAGACTCTAGTTATCTGGCAGATAGCGATATGAGGTGGTTACTATTATTATCTAACAGCTGTTGTGTGTCTGGAAATGTTTTGTAGCCTTAGTTTTGTCCTGTTTCAACAGAAGTAAATTAACTTGGCTAGATTTCGCCAGTTGATGTATCGTTAGAGAGAGAGCTGGCCAAATGTTGGCTAATGTTAGCTATTCTCTTTGCCTCAATCAGACTTGACCTGAATCAAATGATGCAACTAGCAGCCAAACGATTGAAGACTGATATTCTGATGTTTTTTCAGTGCAATGTGAGTTTTTAATAGTCAGTATAGCAATGTAATGTTATTGATCTGTCAGTTTCCCTAGCTAATCCCCTACTTTTCACATAAACACAGTAATAAACTGCCCTACATTTTTTTTAACCTTTATTTAACTTGGAAAGTCAGTTAAGAACAAATTCTTATATTTGTTGACGGCCTAGGATCAGTGGGTTAACTGCCTGTTCAGGGTCAGACCCGACAGATTTGTACCTTGTCAGCTCAGGGATTTAAACTTGCAACCTTTCGGTTACTAGTCCAACACTCTAACCACTAGGCTACCCTGCCGTGTACTAACTGGTGCAGTCAGTACACAACACTATTCTCATATTGTCTTAGTAGGATCAGATGGTGACAGCTGTCCGAGCAGGTGTCAGACAGCAAGGTAAGACGAGTCTGCAGAGCTCAGTGAATGATCAAAGTTCCATCTTGAATTGATGGGTATACCTACAGTAGCTACAGGACAGCAGTGTATCTTAGAGTCGCGACTTCCGCCGAAGTCGGCCCCTCTCCTTGTTTGGGTGGTGTTCGGCGGTCGACGTCACCAATCTTCTAGCCATCGTTGATCCATTTTTTATTTTCCATTGGTTTTGTCTTGTCGTCCTACACACCTGGTTCCAATACCATTCATGACATGTTGTGTATTTAACTCTCTGTTTCCCCTCATGTCCTTGTCAAAAATTGTTTGTTGTATGTAGGTGTGTTATTTGTTCTGGTGTGCGACAGGTTTAGCACCCTATTATGTTATTTTTGTATACTTTGGTTTTCTGAGGTTTTTTGAATGTTTATTAAACAGCTCCGTTTTTACCAAGTTCATTCTCCTGCGCCTGACTTCCCTGCCACCAGCACGCACCACATTACAGAATCTCTGACCACACTATGAAGTCAGCAGGAGAGTATAACCCGGCCATTGAGATGGAGGAGCGCTTCCAGGAGCATGCAGCAGTGCTTTGCCAACTTAGCACTGCCATGGATCGCGTTGTCAAAACTATGGACTGCTGGGAGAGACAGGGAGTTTTTCCAGCGCCTCCACCAGCCCAACCGGGGTCTCTCTTGAGCGCCCCTTTCCAGCCTGAACCAAGTGGAATCCATCTCTCCTTATCCCAGGAGTACGACGGGAGGGCAGTTGAACCTTTATCTGGCCACCGTCCACCTGACTTTATCGGACCGTGAAAGGGTGTCTGCCCTCATCTCGTGCCTCACCGGGAGAGCCCTGGAATGGGCCAACACTGTGTGGAGAGAGGGCGATGCGGCGCTGGACCAGTTTGAGGAGTTCACCCGCCGTTTCCGGGAAGTCTTCGACCACCCGCCCGAGGGGAGAGTGGCGGATGAGCGCCTCTACCATCTGAGGCAGGAGACGAGGAGCACCCAGGAGTTCGCCCTGGAGTTTGCCCTGGAGTTTAGGACCCTGGCTGCCGACGCGGGATGGAACGACAGGGCCCTGATCAACCAGTATTGTTGCAGTCTGCGCAAGGACATCTGTCGGGAGCTGCAGAGACACCACCCTCACTTTCGACCAGCTGGTGGATCTGTCCTTCCGGCTGGACAACCTGCTGGCTACTCGCGGACGTCCAGATCGGGGTCTGGTAGGTCCATCCTCCCACACCCCCTCTCCGATACCTCTGGAGCTGGGAGGGGCAGTGCGCAGGGAGACCGGAGGGGGTTCCCACTCGTGCACCATCTGTGGCTGCAGAGGTCACACTGCCGGTCAGTGCCAGGTTGGTTCCTCTGGGAATCGAGAATTCTGGGAATCCCAAGAGTCATGTGTATCCCCTCTCACAGGCAGAGATGGAGGCTATGGAAACATATGTCTCCGAATCCCTGCGTCAGGGGTACATTCGCTCCTCCACATCACCCGCCTCCTCGAGTTTCTTTTTTGTGAAGAAGAAGGATGGGGGTCTGCGCCCATGTATTGACTATAGGGGTCTGAATCAGATCACGGTGAGGTATAGTTACCCGCTACCGCTCATAGCTACAGCGATAGAGTCAATGCACAGGGTGCACTTCTTCAGCAAACTAGATCTCAGGAGCGCTTACAACCTGGTGCATATCCGTGAGGGAGACGAGTGGAATACGGCTTTCAGTACCAGCTCTGGGCACTATGAGTATCTCTTCATGCCGTACGGGTTGATGAATGCGACATCAGTCTTCCAAGCCTTTGTAGACAAGATTTTCAGGGACCTACACGGGCAGGGTGTAGTAGTGTATATTGATGACATCTTGATGTACTCCGCTACACGCGCTGAGCATGTGTCCCTGGTGCGCAGAGTGCTTGGTCGCCTGTTGGAGCATGACCTGTACGTCCAGGCTGAGAAATGGGGTCAGTCAGCCAGGGAAGACCAATCTGTGATGGAGCTGAGGTGAATTTTTGCAGATGCAACACTTTATTCTCTCTGTGCAGAAAATGTGGACAAACCAGATACTTCAAAGACTGAAACTATTTTAAGGCAGTCTGAGAAACTGTATGACACAAAACATGTCAAACAAAAATGTGAGAAAGACCTAATATACAGTGCCTTGCGAAAGTATTCGCCCCCCTTGAACTTTGCGTCCTTTTGCCACATTTCAGGCTTCAAACATAAAGATATAAAACTGTATTTTTTTGTGAAGAATCAACAACAAGTGGGACACAATCATGAAGTGGAACGACATTTATTGGATATTTCAAACTTTTTTAACAAATCAAAAACTGAAAAATTGGGCGTGCAAAATTATTCAGCCCCCTTAAGTTAATACTTTGTAGCGCCACCTTTTGCTGCGATAACAGCTGTAAGTCACTTGGGGTATGTCTCTATCAGTTTTGCACATCGAGAGACTGAAATTTTTTCCCATTCCTCCTTGCAAAACAGCTTGAGCTCAGTGAGGTTGGATGGAGAGCATTTGTGAACAGCAGTTTTCAGTTCTTTCCACAGATTCTCGATTGGATTCAGGTCTGGCCGTTGACTTGGCCATTCTAACACCTGGATATGTTTATTTTTGAACCATTCCATTGTAGATTTTGCTTTATGTTTTGGATCATTGTCTTGTTGGAAGACAAATCTCCGTCCCAGTCTCAGGTCTTTTGCAGACTCCATCAGGTTTTCTTCCAGAATGGTCCTGTATTTGGCTCCATCCATCTTCCCATCAATTTTAACCATCTTCCCTGTCCCTGCTGAAGAAAAGCAGGCCCAAACCATGATGCTGCCACCACCATGTTTGACAGTGGGGATGTTGTGTTCAGGGTGATGAGCTGTGTTGCTTTTACGCCAAACATAACGTTTTGCATTGTTGCCAAAAAGTTCAATTTTGGTTTCATCTGACCAGAGCACCTTCTTTCACATGTTTGGTGTGTCTCCCAGGTGGCTTGTGGCAAACTTTAAACAACACTTTTTATGGATATCTTTAAGAAATGGCTTTCTTCTTGCCACTCTTCCATAAAGGCCAGATTTGTGCAATATACGACTGATTGTTGTCCTATGGACAGAGTCTCCCACCTCAGCTGTAGATCTCTGCAGTTCATCCAGAGTGATCATGGGCCTCTTGGCTGCATCTCTGATCAGTCTTCTACTTGTATGAGCTGAAAGTTTAGAGGGATGGCCAGGTCTTGGTAGATTTGCAGTGGTCTGATACTCCTTCCATTTCAATATTATCGCTTGCACAGTGCTCCTTGGGATGTTTAAAGCTTGGGAAATCTTTTTGTATCCAAATCCGGCTTTAAACTTCTTCACAACAGTATCTCGGACCTGCCTGGTGTGTTCCTTGTTCTTCATGATGCTCTCTGCGCTTTTAACGGACCTCTGAGACTATCACAGTGCAGGTGCATTTATACGGAGACTTGATTACACAGAGGTGGATTGTATTTATCATCATTAGTCATTTAGGTCAACATTGGATCATTCAGAGATCCTCACTGAACTTCTGGAGAGAGTTTGTTGCACTGAAAGTAAAGGGGCTGAATAATTTTGCACGCCCAATTTTTCAGTTTTTGATTTGTTAAAAAAGTTTGAAATATCCAATAAATGTCGTTCCACTTCTTGATTGTGTCCCACATGTTGTTGATTATTCACATAAAAAAAAACAGTTTTATATCTTTATGTTTGAAACCTGAAATGTGGCAAAAGGTCACAAAGTTCAAGGGGGCCGAATACTTTCGCAAGGCACTGTAATTGATGATGAATGGATACAGATATGTTTGAATGCCATGTCATGTTCATATAATCTCAGACATTAATTACTGCAGTTTAACACCATCCATAGAACATACTGTATTCCAGTGAAACTGAATTACATGCACTCAGAAATGTCATTCCTCTGCTGCAGGGGTAAAACACAAAAGGGGACATGTTTCAATATGTTATGATCTTGTGAAGGCTGGCTGAATTCTGGCAAAGTGTGTTATTTTATCTCAGCATGTCTACAGATTCTCCCTTCTCCCTGTTTATGTTTGCTTGGAAATGTTGATACTTGAGACTGTTATCAGAAGAAACTGTGTAATCAAGCATTTATAGCAGCTAAGAAATGCATTGCCATTATTTAGAAGGTTGGTTATCCTCCCACAATGTCACAATGGATGGCAGAAATGTCAAGTTATGTATCACTAGATTTGATGTATTACTAGATTAATGGTATACTGGGCAACTTTCATAAGGTCTGGATAGCTTATATGGAATTCAGTACGACAAAAGGAATCTGTTTTGAAAACATGCCCACGTCAGAGGAGATATCTATTAAGGCAATCCCTAGCTGCTGGGCTGCTCAGTCCTGGCACTTGCCGTCCTGTGGGTTGTCACTCTGGCCTTGGCCTAACACACCCGAAAACCAATAATGAATGTTTCACTAAGATCCTAAAGCTGAGTGGGCTGTGTTGGGTTGGGACGCTGCAGGGTGTTGGACCCTTAGGGAAATATTGTGTGCAAGTAAAAAGAGCTCTACAGTACTATGAGGCCTATGACATGAATTATACTGAACAAAAGATTTTGCTGAGTTACAGTTCATGAAGGGAAATAAGTTAATTTAAATAAATACGTTAGGCCCTAATCTATGGATTTCACATGACTGGACAGGGGCACAGCCATAGGTGGGCCTGGGAGGGCATAGGCCCACTCACTGGGGACGCAGGCCCATTCACTGGGGACGCAAGCCCAGCCAATCAGAATGAGGTGTGAGCCCCACAGTAGGACTTTATTACAGACATACATACTCCTCAGCAGAAGTTGTCTTAATATGGACAATCAATCACTCAAACATGTTTAATAATGATCTCTCACCTAGCTTGATGACTGTGGGCATTGGTGCTTACATTTTGTTCTAAATAGACACAACATATTGGATTGTGTAGAAATGCAGGAAATTAGCTTTAGATGGTCAAAAAAGTCCTACACAGACCCCCCGCCAGGTTACCCTCCCCCCCAACCAAAGTTTTGCCCCTGCCTATGATTCTAATTTCCATGTCTTGTCCAAGCAACAATTTAGAAATCAGTTTGAAATAGGCTACAGCTCTCCCTTTCCCCTTTTCAACAATATCAATTCATTGTTCACAAATAGCCTACTCCTAAAATTGAAACAATGGGAATACCAAGACTTGTTTTACCTTCACCTCATATATCTTGTAAAACCATGAAACATGATGTGTTTATAACCTAAACATCAGTGTTCAAAACTTAAACATTAGGCATTTAGATGTGCCAAGAAGTGTTCTCATCTGAAACACAGATGTTTATAATGCTAGAATATGTCAGCATTTCCCAGTCAGTTTCACACCAGGAGAATGTACACAGGGCCTTCAGAAAGTATTCATACGCCTGGACTGATTCCACATGTTGTTGCAGCCTGAATTCAAAATCAATTAAATATATATGTTTACTCACCCATCTCACACAATATCCTATAATGACAAAGTGAAAACATGTTTTAGACATTTTGGCAAATTTATTGAAAATGAAATTCAGAAATAACCATTTACATAAGTATTCACATTCCTTTGCTATGACGCACCAAATTAAGCCAGGTCCTTCCAATTTCCTTTGATAACCTTTGAGACGTCACGACAACTTGATTGAAGTCCAACTGTGGCTAACATAAATTACAGAATGAAAAGAAGGAAGCCTGTACAGAATAAAAATATTCCCTTAAACGTGCACAAGGCATCATGAAATCAGCAGATTATCAAGGTTTTTTATAGCCCAATGTTCAACCCAGTGTCTCCATTGAAGGTTGTGGGTCTTCCAGCAGGACAAGGCCCCAAACACATATCATAAGTATTATTATAATATTTGATTAAACCTTTATTTAACTAGGCAATTCAGTTAAGAACAAATTATTATTTACAATGACAGCCAACACTGGACCAATTGTGCACTGCCCTATGGGGCTTCCAATTAAGGCCTGTCATTTGAACCAGGGTGTCTGTAGTGACACCTCAAGCACTGAGATGCAGTGCCTTAGACCGCTGCACCACGCAGGAGCCCCAAGGAATGGTTCAAGAAGAAATGCTGGACTGTTCTGGAGTGTCCAGTGAAGATTCCAGACGTTTGTGGAGGGCACCCATCAAACATTGAAGAATTAGAGCATTTTGCTGCTGAAGAGTGGGACAAATTGCCAGTAGAATGGTGCAGTAAGTTCAATGATGGCTACAAGAAGTGTTTGTCCGCAGTTATCTTGGCCTACGGCTGTGCAACCAGGTACATTCGCCTTTATTTTGTCAATTAAAATTGTAAACTTAAGTAAAAAAAAAAAAAAAACGAGTTCTGCATTGTTGAAAATAAAATAACAGGGTGTTACAGGAAAGTGTTTAGTTATGTGTTCATATCCTCGTGGGTTTAAAATATTAAAACACACAACCCCTGCTCGTCAATGTTTAGAGATGCTGCTAGAAATTGTCAAGATGGATGACCTCTTGCAAAGAAGTTGCACATATTAACCTTAAAATTACTAGGCTACACAGCACACTCCAGATTGGGAGAAATAGGCTAAATACTGTGACAACCAACCCATGATGATAGAACCAGCCCCAGTATCCTAACTTCAACCAAACAGTGAAGAGAGAACCAGCCACAGTCTCCCCACTTCAACCAACCCATGATGAGAGAACCAGCCCCTGTCTCCCATATTCAACCAACCCATGATGAGAGAACCAGCCCATGTCTCCCATATTCAACCAACCCATGATGAGAGAACCAGCCCCTGTCTCCCCAATTAAACCAACCCATGATGAGAACCAGCACCAGTCTCCCATATTCAACCAACCCATGATGAGAGAACCAGCCCCAGTCTCCCCAATTCAACCAACCCATGATGAGAACCAGCACCAGTCTCCCATATTCAACAAACCCATGATGAGAGAACCAGCCCCAGTCTCCCCTATTCAACCAACCCATGATGAGAGAACCAGCCCCAGTGTTATGTACTTGAGTGAAGACCCAAAAGCGGTTTTAACAGAAAACAGAGTTCTTTAATGAAAAAACAGGAATGGCTTAAATCCTCTTCCGACGTTGTCAATGGACCAAAAAGAACGTTAGTATAGTGCAGGATGCACCTGCCAGGCAGACTCCGACAGGATAGGACAAGGTGGAAGCAAACGAGACGACAGCTTGCTTCTGGCATGAAAAACACAAACAAGAATCAGACACTGAAAGTAGCAGGAACAGAGAGAGAAATAGAGACCTAATCAGAGGGGAAAGAGAGAACAGGTGGGAAAGAGTGAATGAGCTAGTTAGGGGAGATGTAGAACAGCTGAAGAAGGAGAGACAGAGAAGGTAACCTAAAAAGACCAGCAGAGAGAGACAGAGTGAAGAGAAAGGACAGGAACAGACATAATAAGACATGACAGTACCCCCCACTCACCGAGCGCCTCCTGGCGCACTCGAGGAGGAAACCTGGCGGCAACGGAGGAAATCATCGATCAGCGAACGGTCCAGCACGTCCCGAGAGGGAACCCAACTCCTCTCCTCAGGACCGTACCCCTCCCAATCCACTAGGTACTGATGACCACGGCCCCGAGGGCGCATGTCCAAAATCTTACGAACCCTGTAGATAGGTGCGCCCTCGACAAGGATGGGGGGAGGGACGAGCGGGGGCGCGAAGAACGGGCTTAACACAGGAGACATGGAAGACCGGGTGAACGCGACGAAGATAGCGCGGGAGAAGAAGTCGCACTGCGACAGGATTTAATGACCTGAGAAATACGGAACGGACCAATGAACCGCGGGGCCAACTTGCGAGAAGCTGTCTTAAGGGGAAGGTTCTGAGTGGAGAGCCATACTCTCTGACCGCAACAATATCTAGGACTCTTGGTCCTACGCTTATTAGCGGCCCTCACAGTCTGCGCCCTATTACGGCAAAGTGCCGACCTGACCCCCTTCCAGGTGCGCTCGCAACGCTGGACAAAAGCCTGAGCGGAGGGGACGCAGGACTCGGCGAGCTGAGATGAGAACAGCGGAGGCTGGTACCCGAGGCTACTCTGAAAAGGAGATAGACCGGTAGCAGACGAGGGAAGCGAGTTGTGGGCGTACTCTGCCCAGGGGACTGTTCTGACCAAGACGCAGGGTTACGAAAAGAAAGACTGCGTAAAATGCGACCAACAGTCTGATTGGCCCGTTCGGCTTGACCGTTAGACTGGGGATGAAAGCCGGACGAGAGACTGACGGAAGCCCCAATCAAACGGCAAAACTCCCTCCAAAATTGAGACGTGAACTGCGGGCCTCTGTCGGAAACGACGTCAGACGGAAGGCCATGAATTCGGAAAACATTCTCGATAATGATCTGAGCCGTCTCCTTAGCAGAAGGGAGCTTAGCGAGAGGAATGAAATGAGCCGCCTTAGAGAATCTATCGACAACCGTAAGAATAACTGTCTTCCCTGCTGATGAAGGCAGTCCGGTGATAAAATCTAAAGCGATGTGAGACCATGGTCGAGAGGGAATGGGAAGCGGTCTGAGACGGCCGGCAGGAGGAGAGTTCCCAGATTTAGTCTGCGCGCAGACCGAACAAGCGGCGACAAATCGACGCGCGTCACGTTCCCGAGTGGGCCACCAGAAACGCTGGCGAATGGAAGCGAGCGTACCCCGTACGCCGGGGTGGCCGGCTAACTTGGCAGAGTGGGCCCACTGAAGAACGGCCGGACGAGTAGGAACGGGAACGAACAGAAGGTTCCTAGGACAAGCTCGCGGCGACGGAGTGTGAGCGAGTGCTTGCTTTACCTGCCTCTCAATTCCCCAGACAGTCAACCCGACAACACGCCCCTCAGGGAGAATCCCCTCGGGGTCGGTGGAGACCTCAGAAGAACTGAAGAGACGAGATAAAGCATCAGGCTTGGTGTTCTTTGAGCCCGGACGATAAGAAATAACAAACTCGAAACGAGCGAAAAACAGAGCCCAACGAGCCTGACGCGCATTAAGTCGTTTGGCTGAACGGATGTACTCAAGGTTCCTATGGTCAGTCCAAACGACAAAAGGAACGGTCGCCCCCTCCAACCACTGTCGCCATTCGCCTAGGGCTAAGCGGATGGCGAGCAGTTCGCGATTACCAACATCATAGTTACGTTCTGACGGCGATAAGCGATGAGAGAAAAACGCGCAAGGATGGACCTTGCCGTCAGAGAGAGAGCGCTGAGAAAGAATGGCTCCCACGCCCACCTCTGACGCGTCAACCTCAACAACAAACTGACTAGAGATGTCAGGTGTAACAAGAATAGGTGCGGATGTAAAACGATTCTTAAGAAGATCAAAAGCTCCCTGGGCGGAAACGGACCACTTAAAGCACGTCTTAACAGAAGTAAGGGCTGTGAGGGGAGCTGCCACCTGACCGAAATTACGGATGAAACGACGATAGAAATTAGCGAAGCCCAGAAAGCGCTGCAGCTCGACGCGTGACTTAGGAACGGGCCAATCAATGACAGCCTGGACCTTAGCGGGATCCATCTTAATGCCCTCAGCGGAAATAACGGAACCGAGAAAAGGGACAGAGGCGGCATGAAAAGTGCACTTCTCAGCCTTCACATAAAGACAGTTCTCCAAAAGGCGCTGGAGGACGCGTCGCACGTGCTGAACATGAATCGAGAGAGACGGTGAAAAAATCAGGATATCGTCCATGTAAACGAAAACAAAAATGTTCAGCATGTCTCTCAGGACGTCGTTAACTAGTGCCTGAAAGACAGCTGGAGCGTTAACGAGGCCGAAAGGAAGAACCCGGTATTCAAAGTGCCCTAACGGAGTGTTAAACGCCGTCTTCCACTCGTCCCCCTCCCTGATGCGCACGAGATGGTAGGCGTTACGAAGGTCCAATTTGGTGAAAAACCTGGCTCCCTGCAGGATCTCGAAGGCTGAAGACATAAGAGGAAGCGGATAACGATTCTTAACTGTTATGTCATTCAGCCCTCGATAATCCACGCATGGGCGCAGGGACCCGTCCTTCTTCTGAACAAAAAAAAACCCCGCTCCGGCGGGAGAGGAGGAGGAGACTATGGTACCGGCGTCGAGCGAAACAGACAAATAATCCTCGAGAGCCTTACGTTCGGGAGCCGACAGAGAGTATAATCTACCCCGGGGGAGTAGTTCCCGGAAGGAGATCAATACTACAGTCATACGACCGGTGTGGAGGGAGAGAAGTGGCCTTGGAACGACTGAACACCGTGCGCAGATCGTGATACTCCTCCGGCACCCCTGTCAAATCGCCAGGCTCCTCCTGTGAAGAAGAGACAGAGGAAACAGGAGGGATAGCAGACATTAAACAGGTCACATGACAAGAAACATTCCAGGATAGGATAGTATTACTAGACCAATTAATAGAAGGGTTATGGCGCACTAGCCAGGGATGACCCAAAACAACAGGTGTAAAAGGTGAACGAAAAATTAAAAAAGAAATGGTTTCGCTATGATTACCAGAGACAGTGAGGGTTAAAGGCAGCGTCTCACGCTGAATCTTGGGGAGAGAACTACCATCTAAAGCGAACAAGGCCGTGGGCTCCCTAACTGTCTGAGAGGAATGTCATGTTCCCGAGCCCAGGTCTCGTCCATAAAACAGCCCTCCGCCCCAGAGTCTATCAAGGCACTGCAGGAAGCAGATGAACCGGGCCAGCGGAGATGGACCGGAAAGGTAGTGCGTGATCCTGAAGGAGAGGCCTGAGTAGTTGCGCTCACCAGTAGCCCTCCTCTTACTGATGAGCTCTGGCTTTTACTGGGCATGAGGTGACAAAATGACCAGCGGAGCCGCAGTAGAGACAGAGGCGATTGGTGATTCTCCGTTCCTTCTCCTTGGCCGAGATGCGGATACTCCCCAGCTGCATAGGCTCAGCATCCGAGCCGGCGGAGGAGGGTGGCAGTGATGCGGCAGGTGGCAGTGATGTGGAGAGGGGAGCAACGGAGAACGCGAACTCCTTTCCACGAGCTCGGCGACGAAGATCAAACCGTCGCTCTATGCGAATAGCGAGAGCTATTAAGGAGTCCAGACTGGAAGGAACCTCCCGGGAGAGGATCTCATCCTTAACCTCGACGAGGAGACCCTCCAGAAAACGAGCGAGCAAAGCCGGCTCGTTCCAGTCACTAGAGGCAGCGAGAGTGCGAAACTCAATAGAATAATCCGTTATGGATCGATTCCCCTGACATAGGGAAGACAGGGCCCTGGAAGCCTCCTCCCCAAAAACAGAACGGTCAAAAACCCGTATCATCTCCTCCTTAAAGTCCTGATACAGGTTAATACACTCAGCCCTCGCCTCCCAGATTGCCGTGCCCCACTCACGCGCCCGTCCAGTAAGGAGAGAAATGACGTAGGCGATGCGGGCTGCGCTCCTGGAGTAAGTGTTGGGCTGGAGAGAGAACACCACATCACACTGAGTGAGGAATGAGCGGCACTCAGTGGGCTCCCCAGAGTAACACGGCGGGTTGTTGATCCTGGGCTCCGGAGACTCGGAAACCCTGGAAGTGGGCGGTGGATCGAGGTGGAGTTGGTGAACCTGTCTTGTGAGGTCGGAGACTTGGACGGCCAGGGTCTCAACGGCATGTCGAGCAGCAGACAATTCCTCCTCGTGTCTGCCTAGCATCGCTCCCTGGATCTCGACGGCGGAGTGAAAAGGGTCCGGAGCCGCTGGGTCCATTCTTGGTCTGATTCTTCTGTTATGTACTTGAGTGAAGACCCAAAAGCGGTTTTAACAGAAAACAGAGTTCTTTAATGAAAAAACAGGAATGGCTTAAATCCTCTTCCGACGTTGTCAATGGACCAAAAAGAACGTTAGTATAGTGCAGGATGCACCTGCCAGGCAGACTCCGACAGGATAGGACAAGGTGGAAGCAAACGAGACGACAGCTTGCTTCTGGCATGAAAAACACAAACAAGAATCAGACACTGAAAGTAGCAGGAACAGAGAGAGAAATAGAGACCTAATCAGAGGGGAAAGAGAGAACAGGTGGGAAAGAGTGAATGAGCTAGTTAGGGGAGATGTAGAACAGCTGAAGAAGGAGAGACAGAGAAGGTAACCTAAAAAGACCAGCAGAGAGAGACAGAGTGAAGAGAAAGGACAGGAACAGACATAATAAGACATGACACCCAGTCTCTCCAATTCAACCAACCCATGATGAGAACCAGCACCAGTCTCCCCTATTCAACCAACCCATGATGAGAGAACCAGCCCCAGTCTCCTGTATTCAACCAACCCATGATGAGAACCAGCCCCAGTCTACCGTATTCAACCAACCCATGATGAGAGAACCAGCCCCAGTCTCCCCTATTCAACCAACCCATTATGAGAACCAGCCCCAGTCTCCCCTATTCAACCAACCCATGATGAGAGAACCAGCCCCAGTCTCCTGTATTCAACCAACCCATGATGAGAACCAGCCCCAGTCTACCGTATTCAACCAACCAATGATGAGAGAACCAGCCCCAGTCTCCCATATTCAACATACCCATGATGAGAACCAGCCCCAGTCTACTGTATTCAACCAACCAATGATGAGAGAACCAGCCCCAGTCTCCCATATTCAACATACCCATGATTAGAACCAGCCCCAGTCTACTGTATTCAACCAACCCATGATGAGAGAACCAGCCCCAGTCTCCCATATTCAACATACCCATGATGAGAACCAGCCCCAGTCTACCGTATTCAACCAACCAATGATGATGAGAACCAGCCCCAGTCTACCCTATTCAACCAACCAATGATGAGAGAACCAGCCCCAGTCTCCCATATTCAACCAACCCATGATGATAACCAGCCCCAGTCTACTGTATTCAACCAACCCATGATGATGAGAACCAGCCCCAGTCTACCCTATTCAACCAACCAATGATGAGAGAACCAGCCCCAGTCTCCCATATTCAACCAACCCATGATGAGAACCAGCCCCAGTCTACTGTATTCAACCAACCCATGATGATGAGAACCAGCCCCAGTCTACCCTATTCAACCAACCCATGATGATGAGAACCAGCCCCAGTCTACCCTATTCAACCAACCAATGATGATGAGAACCAGCCCCAGTCTACCCTATTCAACCAACCCATGACGAGAGAACCAGCCCCAGTCTACCGTATTCAACCAACCCATGATGAGAGAACCAGCCCGTCTCCCCATTTCAACCAACCCATGATGAGAGATCCAGCCCCAGTCCCCCTGTTCAACCAACCCTTGATGAGAACCAGCCCCATTCTCCCCAATTCAACCAACCCATGATTAGAGAACCAGCCCCAGTCTCAACACTTCAACCAACCCATGATGAGAGAAACAGCACGTCTCCCCACTTCAACCAACCCATGATGAGAACCAGCCCCATTCTCCCCTATTCAACCAACCCATGATGAGAGAACCAGCCCCATTCTCCCCTATTCAACCAACCCATGATGAGAGAACCAGCCCCAGTCCCCCTGTTCAACCAACCCTTGATGAGAACCAGCCCTAGCCTCAACACTTCAACCAACCCATGATGAGAGAAACAGCCCAAATCTCCCCTATTCAACCAACCCATGATGAGAACCAGCCCCAGTCTACCGTATTCAACCAACCAGTGATGAGAGAACCAGCACCAGTCTCCCATATTCAACCAACCCATGATGAGAGAACCAGCCCCATTCTCCCCTATTCAACCAACCCATGATGAGAGAACCAGCCCCAGTCCCCCTGTTCAACCAACCCTTGATGAGAACCAGCCCTAGCCTCAACACTTCAACCAACCCATGATGAGAGAAACAGCCCAAATCTCCCCTATTCAACCAACCCATGATGAGAACCAGCCCCAGTCTACCGTATTCAACCAACCAGTGATGAGAGAACCAGCACCAGTCTCCCCATTTCAACCAACCCATGATGAGAACCAGCCCCAGTCTACTGTATTCAACCAACCCATGATGATGAGAACCAGCCCCAGTCTACCCTATTCAACCAACCAATGATGAGAGAACCAGCCCCAGTCTCCCATATTCAACCAACCCATGATGAGAACCAGCCCCAGTCTCCCATATTCAACCAACCCATGATGAGAACCAGCCCCAGTCTACCCTATTCAACCAACCCATGATGATGAGAACCAGCCCCAGTCTACCCTATTCAACCAACCAATGATGATGAGAACCAGCCCCAGTCTACCCTATTCAACCAACCCATGACGAGAGAACCAGCCCCAGTCTACCGTATTCAACCAACCCATGATGAGAGAACCAGCCCGTCTCCCCATTTCAACCAACCCATGATGAGAGAACCAGCCCCTGTCTCCCATATTCAACCAACCGATGATGATGAGAACCAGCCCCAGTCTACCCTATTCAACCAACCAATGATGATGAGAAACAGCACCAGTCTCCCCACTTCAACCAACCCATGATGAGAACCAGCCCCATTCTCCCCTATTCAACCAACCCATGATGAGAGAACCAGCCCCATTCTCCCCTATTCAACCAACCCATGATGAGAGAACCAGCCCCAGTCCCCCTGTTCAACCAACCCTTGATGAGAACCAGCCCTAGCCTCAACACTTCAACCAACCCATGATGAGAGAAACAGCCCAAATCTCCCCTATTCAACCAACCCATGATGAGAACCAGCCCCAGTCTACCGTATTCAACCAACCAGTGATGAGAGAACCAGCACCAGTCTCCCCATTTCAACCAACCCATGATGAGAACCAGCCCCAGTCTGCCGTATTCAACCAACCCATGATGAGAACCAGCCCCTGTCTCCCATATTCAACCAACCCATGATGAGAACCAGCCCCAGTCTACCGTATTCAACCAACCCATGATGAGAACCAGCCCCAGTCTACCGTATTCAACCAACCAATGATGAGAGAACCAGCCCGTCTCCCCATTTCAACCAACCCATGATGAGAACTAGCCCCAGCCTCCCCACTTCAACAAACCAATGATGAGAACTAGTCCATCATCCCATTTCAACCAACCCATGATGAAAGAACCAGCTCCAGTCTCCCTACTTCAACCAACCCATGATGAAAGAACCAGCTCCAGTCTCCCTACTTCAACCAACCCATGATTAGAGAACCAGCTCCAGTCTCCCTACTTCAACCAACCCATGATTAGAGAACAAGCTCCAGTCTCCCTACTTCAACCAACCCATGATGAAAGAACCAGCTCCAGTCTTCCTACTTCAACCAACCCATGATTAGAGAACCAGCTCCAGTCTCCCTACTTCAACCAACCCATGATGAAAGAACCAGCTCCAGTCTCCCTACTTCAACCAACCCATGATTAGAGAACCAGCCCCAGTCTCCCGTATTCAACAAACCCATGATGAGAGAACCAGCCCCAGTCTCCCGAATTAACCAACCCATGATGAGAGAACCAGCCCCAGTCTCCCGAATTAATCAACCCATGATGAGAGAACCAGCCCCAGTCTCCCGAATTCAACCAACGCATGATGAGAGAACCAGCCCCAGTCTCCCGTATTCAACCAACCCATGATGAGAACCAGCCCCAGTCTCCTGTATTCAACCAACCCATGATGAGAGAACCGCCCCCAGTCTCCCCTTTTAACAGCACCTTGCAGTTATTACAGAGCGACTATTGTGTTATTTCCTACCGCATGTTGCAAAGCAAGTGCAATATGACGATAAGTACACACAAGTGTTGCTCCATATAATCATATATGTATTTAACATGAGAATGTTTGTTCATTAAACAAATTACTTGCATCACACGTAGTTTTGCGTAGTCTACGCATTTGAGTTAATTTGACGTTTGGCAATATGTAACCAACGAGACCAAGTTACCATAACGCAATGTAACAAACTATCAAACTGATTCGAATGATAGCAAACAAATTTATGTGAGAACCAGTCTCCATATGCTGTTTTCATGGTATCAAAATGTCAATAGCTTGGATATTAAAATAGGTCTAAAAGAAAATCACAAGCATTTGGATCCAAACAAAGAACATTAATAAATGGCAATATAATCCCAATGTAATCCCAATATAATCCCAATAAAACCCCAATAAAACCCCAATATAATCCCAATAAAAACCCAATAAAACCCCAATATGATCCCCCCCAAAAAACAATATAATCTCAATAAAACTCCAGTCGAATCCCAATAGATTCCCAATTTAATCCCAATAAAATACCAATAAAACCCCAATATAATCCCAATAAAACCCAAATTTAATCCCAATAAAACTCCAATATAATCTCAATTAACCCCCAGTCTAATCCCAATAGAATCTCAATCTAATCCCAATCTAATCCCAATAAAACCACAATCTAATCCTAATAAAAAACAATAAAAACCCAATCTAATCCCAATCTAATCGTACAGATGTTGTGATATTCCACAGGCAGTTTACTCCATCATCAGCTATGACAGTGCAGCAGGGGGAGCATTCAACGTGGTTAAAACCAGTGGCAACATCGGCAGTGCCGCTGTAGCAGAGATGGTCATGACCCTCTTCCTGTCCCTTGTGGTCTGTATGGGGGTCGTCAACGGCAGGACCCGTACCCCACTGGCCCCACTTTGCATTGGGCTCACTGTGACTGCTAATATACTGGCTGGGTAAGGGCTGAGCAAATCTATGGAGACCTGTCATGGTAGACGGTGTATTGAAATGACAAGGGTTCACGGCAGAACAGGTTCAATACTATTCCTGCTTTGCCATTATCGAAAATAACAAGAAATGACACAGCAGGAATAAAGAGAACATTGGCATTGACATCACTGCCTGTCTGATAATCATTAATTCTACTAACTACGTGTATTGATCTGATGTAATGCATTGTTCGATCAATATGGAAACCAGATGTGTTTGTCCCATTGGTCTTTTAGCGGGTCAGTGTCTGGAGGGTGTATGAACCCAGCGCGGGCGTTTGGCCCTGCAGTGATGGCTAACTACTGGGAGTACCACTGGATCTACTGGGTGGGACCGGTTGCAGGGGCCCTTATCACTGGCAGCTTGGTCAGGTAGGATACAGCACACCTAGCCTTCATTACTCACCTATTTATTGATAGTATTACCCTTCTACCATAGATTGTGACCTTAGAGGCAATAAAATGGCACAGCATTTCCATACTGTTTCAGCCTGTCATACATCATACTCTATACAGTCAGAAGGAGAGTATTGCGTCATCGCATTGTAAATCATGTATTGTTTACTATCATTGAATTCCTATTTTCGTACACAGGTTGTTGTTTGGAGACCAGAAGACACGTCTTGTTCTGAAGTAAAAGTGTTATCTTGGAGACACAGGGCATTGTCTTCCAAAATATTGTATTTTACCTTTATAGCTTGCAGAACTTTTGTATTTCACGTCTTGTCGTACACGTCATATTGTTTTGAACTGTACTGTATAACAAAAACAATTTGCATAAGTACAGTACATTCAAACCTATGGTCACGTCTGGCCATTCAATCCGTCAATCATTGTTTATGTTTGGTTCAAAGGTCTTTAATGGAAAATATGAATCGTTTTTACTATTTTATTACACTATAGGTGGTGTAATAACTTTTTGAACTCAACAGACGCATTGAACTCACGGACTGATAAAATAAATTCTAAATCATACTTCAACTGGCATGCATAAATTATTTTTTTTATTTCACCTTTATTTAACCAGGTAGGCTAGTTGAGAACAAGTTCTCTTTTACAACTGCGACCTGGCCAAGATAAAGCTAAGCAGTGCGACACAAACAACAACACAGAGTTACACATGGAATAAACAAGAGTACAGTCAATAACATAATAGAAAAATAATCAAGTCTATATACAGTGTGTGCAAATGGCGTCAGGAGGTAAGGCAATAAATAAGCCACAGTAGCAAAGTTATTACAATTTAGCAGATTAACACAGGAGTGATAGATGAGCAGATGATGATGTGCAAGTAGTGATACTGGTGTGCAAAAGAGCATAAACTGACAAGATTTATTGACAATATCGAAAAATGTTTTTAATGTTTTCACATTTGCCATGCATCCCTGACATTAACATTGTCTCAAACATAAAATACACAGGACCAGTCAAAAGTTTGGACACATCCATTCATTCAAGGGTTTTTCTTTATTTTGACTATTTTATACATTGTAGAAGAACAGTGAAGACATAAACTATGAAATAACACATATGGAATCATGTAGTAACCACAAAAGTGTTAAACAAATCAAAACGTATTTTATATTTGAGATTCTTCAAAGTAGCCACCCTTTACCTTGATGGAAGGTTTGCACACTCTTGGCATTCTCTCAACCAGCTTCATGAGGTAGTCACCTGAAATGCTATTCTAACAGTCTTGAAGGTGTTCCTACATATGCTGAGTACTTGTTGGTTGCTTTTCCTTCACTCTGCTGTCCAACTAATCCCATACCATCTCAATTGGGTTGAGGTCGGGTGATTGTGGAGGCCAGGTCATCTGATGCAGCATTCCGTCACTCTTCTTTCTGGCCAAATAGCCCTTACACAGCCTGGAGGTGTGTTGGGTCATTGTCCTGTTGATAAAGAAATTATGGTCCCCACTAAGGGCAAACCAGATGGGATGGCGTATCGCTGCAGAATGCTGTGATAGCCATGCTGGTTAAAATGTGTCTTGTATTCTAAATAAATCACTGACAGTATCACCAGCAAAGCCACCCCCACACCATCACACCCCCTCCTCCATGCTTCATGGTGGGAACCACACATGTAGAGATCATCCGTTTACCTAGTCTGCGTCTCACAAAGACACTGCGGTTGGAACCATAAATCTCAAATTGGGACTAATCAGAGTAAAGAACAGATTTACACTGGTCTAATGTCCATTGCTCATGTTTCTTGGCCCAAGCAAGTATCTTCCTCTTATTGGTGTCCTTTAGTAGTGGTTTCTTTGCAGCAATTTGACTATGAAGACCTGATTCAAGCAGTCTCCTCTGAACAGTTGATGTTGAGATGTGTTTGTTACTTGAACTCTGTGAAGCATTTATTTGGGCTGCTATCTGAGGTGCAGGTAATTGCCCATTTCTGAGGCTGGTAACTCTAATGGACTTATCCTCTGCAGCAGAGGTAACTCTGGGTCTTCCTTTCCTGTGGCGGTCCTCATGAGAGCCAGTTTCATCACATTGCTTGATGGTTCTTGACATTTTCCAGATTGACTGACCTTCATGTCTTAAAGTAATGATGGACTGTGGTTTCTCTTTGCTTATTTGAGTTGTTCTTGACATAATATGGACTTGGTCTTTTACCAAATAGGGCTATCTTCTGTATACCAACCCTACCTTATCACAACTCAACTGATTGGCTCAAACGCATTAAGAAGGAAATAAATTCCATAAACAAACTTTTAACAAGGCACACCTGTTAATTGAAATGCATTCCAGGTGAATCCCTCATGAAGCTGGTTGAGAGAATGCCAAGAGTGTACAAAGCTGTCATCAAGGCGAAGGCTGGCTACTTTGAAGAATCTCAAATATAAAATTTGTTTAACACTTTTTTGGTTACTACATGATTCCATGTGTGTTATTTCGTAGTGTTGATGTCTCCACTAGTATTATACAATGTAGAAAATAGTTTTAAAAAATAGGAAAACCCTTGAATGAGTTGGTGTCCAAATTTTGACTGGTACTGGACACCCTTTCAAATAAGTGGATTCAGCTATTTCAGTCACACCCGTTGCTGACAGGTGTATAAAATCGAGCACACAGCCATGCAATGTCCATAGATGAACCTTGGCAGTAGAATGGCCTTTCTGAAGAGTTCAGTGACTTTCAACGTGGCACTCTCATTGGATGCTAACTTTCCAACAAGTCAGTTTGTCAAATTTCTGCCCTGCTAGAGCTGCCCTGCTCAACTGTAAGTGCTGTTATTGTGAAGTGGAAATGTCTAGGAGCAGCATTGGCTCAGCCGCGAAGTAGTAGGTCACAAAAGCTCACAGAACTGGACCACTGAGTGCTGAAGCGCGTAGTGTGTAAAAATAGTCTGTTCCTGGTTGCAGCACTTACTACCAAGTTCCAAACTGCATCTGAAGACGTATTGCGCATGCCTCAAGAACTGTTTGTCGGGAGCTTCATTAAAATGTGTTTCCATGGCCGAGCAGCCGCACACAAGCCTAGATCCCCATGTGCAATGCCAAGCGTTGGCTGGAGTGGTGTAAAGCTCACCACCATTGGACTCTGGAGCAGTGGAATCGCATTCTCTGGAGTGGTGAATCACGCTTCACCATCTGGGTTTGATGGATGCCAGGAGAATGCTGCCGGAGCAAATGAATAGTGCCAACTGTAAAGTTTGGTGGAGGAATAATGGTCTACGGGTGTTTTTCATGGTTTGGGCTAGGCCCCATAGTTCCAATGAAGGGAAATGTTAACGCCATGGCAATGCCAATGTGCACCATGCGAGGTCCGTACAGAAATGGTTTGTCGAGAATGGTGTGGAAGAACTTCATAGAGCCCTGCGTCAACCCCATCGAACACCTTTGGGATGAATTGGAATGCCGACTGCAAGCCAGGCCTAATCGCCCAACATCTGTGCCCAACCTCACTGATGCTTTTGTGGCTTAATGGAAGCAAGTCCCCGCAGCAAATGTTTCAAGATCTAGTGGAAAGCCTAGCAGCAAATGGGGGACCAACTCCACATTAATGCCCATGATTTTGTAATGAGATGTTCGATGATCAGGTGTCCAAATACATTTGGTCATGTATTGCATGTCAATTTAGAAAACATTGTGAGTAGACAACCTTGACAATGTCCTCGCATTTAACTGTGAGATACAAGGTTAGGGAAAGGCATGCTCATAAAGTTAAGAAAATCAATCAATTAATCAATTCATTATATGTGTAGGCCTAGCACTTTTTATGAATAGATTTGTCACAAATGTGAAGTGGTTTCCTGCTGTGCTTAGCACCTGCAACATGTAGGTCAGCAGTTGACAGTTGTATACTGTCCTTCAGATGATATCAAAGGAGAACTACACCTTTACCATCCTCCAATCAGAGGACCAGCTGGCAGGGGCAAATCTTTGGAGAGATTGCCATTATGTGCCTGGTTTCCACGGTAGTGTTGCTTGTGGCAGTTAACTCAAAGAGCAAAAGTCCCATGGTGCCTTTCCTGGTAGGCTGTACGGTCATCATCAACATTCTAGCAGGGTGGGTTGAAAGAATATATTAATTTAATGTTACAATATTTAAGAATATAACATTACATTTTTAAATCTGCCCTATTAAATATAGAGCTGGTTTCACAGACAAGGCTTAAGCCTAGTCCCAGATTAAATATAGGGCTGGTTTCACAGACAAGGCTTAAGCCTAGTCCCAGACTAAACTGCCTGTTTGAACTGTCTTAACTCAAAGCGACTTGCACAGTCTTATCTTAAAATAGTCGTAGATTTAGCCTGTTCTGGATTAAACAAAGCCGATTTCAAGATGGAGGATTAGAGCTACTCCAGGACTAAATTGAAGCGGAAATGAATCCTTCAAAGAGGCAGGTTTTACTTCTGCTTAGTACTGTTTGTGAGGGAGCATGGATGATTTGGAATATCTAAATGAAGACCAACATGCACTACAGAGGCCAGCCAGACGAGTTCTTGTGGATAGGAGTAATCCATTAAATGACTGATGAAATAGCTTTTTGAGACCGCTTTCGTATGTACAAAGAAAATGCATTGGATAAATATCAAATATAGTTGAAGTCGTAAGTTTACATACACTTAGGTGGGAGTCATTAAAACTAATTTTTTCAACCACTCCACAAATGTCTTGTTAACAAACTATAGTTTTGGCAAGTCGGTTAGGACATCTACTTTGTGCATGTCACAAGTCATTTTTCCAACAATTGTTTACAGACAGATTATTTCACTTATAATTCACTGTATCACAATTCAAGTGGGTCAGAAGTTTACACTAAGTTGACTGTGCCTTTAAACAGCTTGGAAAATTCCAGAAAATGATGTCATGGCTTTAGAAGCTTCTGATAGGCTAATTGACATCATTTGACTCAATTGGAGGTGTATCTGTGGATGTATTTCAAAGCCAACCTTCAAACTCAGTGCCTCTTTGCTTGACATCATGGGAAAATCAAAAGAAGTCAGCCAAGACCTCAGAAAAAAAAACTGTAGACCTCCACAAGTCTGATTCATCTTTGGGAGCAATTTCCAAATGCCTGAAGGTACCATGTTCATCTGTACAAACAATAGTACGCAAGTATAAACACCATGGACAAACGCAGCTGTCATACTGCTCAGGAAGGAGATGTGTTCTGTCTCCTAGAGATGAACATACTTTGGTGAAAAAAGTGCAAATCAATCCCAGAACAACAGCAAAGGACCTTGTGAAGATGCTGAAGGAAACAGGTACAAAAGTATATATATCCGCAGTAAAACGAGTCCTATATCGACATAACCTGAAAGGCCACTCAGCAAGGAAGAAACCACTGCTCCAAAACCACCATAAAAGAAACAGACTACAGTTTTCAACTGCACATGGGGACAAAGATCAGACTTTTTGGAGAAATGTCCCCTGGTCTGATGAAACAGAAATAAAACTGTTTGGCCATAATGACCATCGTTATGTTTGGAGGAAAAGGAGGATGCTTGCAAGGCGAAGAACACCATCGCAACCTTGAAGCATGGGGGTGGCAGCATTCTGTTGTGGGGGTGCTTTGCTGCAGGATGGACTTGGTGCACTTCACAAAATAGATAGCATCATGAGGTAGCAAATTGATGTGGATATATTGAAGAAACATTTCAGGACATCAGTCAGAAAGTTAAAGCTTGGTCGTAAATGGGTCTTCCAAATGGACAATGACCCCAAGCATACTTCCAAAGTCGTCAGGAATTGTGAAAAACTGAGTTTAAATGTATTTGGCTAAGGTGTATGTAAGCTTCCGACTTCAACTGTATCTTTGCTTGAACCTAGTCTTTCCTCTCTGTCTCAAAGAGGAAGGTCTTCACCCAAGTTCTGATCGCTTTGAGGTTTTTGGCATCTGGAATCTTTCATTGTGAAACTGATGATTTGTGTGCTGCCAGTGAAGCAACTGTGTGTAGAATGGTAAAGACTCCTGAACTGAGGAGTCTTTACATCAAGTTTCCTGATGCTGCCAACTATAAAGTGCAATTCTATGAATATGGTCACTTCCCAGGAGTGATTAGCTGTATAGATGGATGTCATGTTCCCATCAAGTGTCCAACTCCTGATGCTGAAGAGTACAGGAACCGTAAGAACTGGTTTTCCATCAATGTTCAGGGTGAATGTACTCCTAATTTAGAGTTTTCAAACATTGTTGCCCAGTTTCAGAGAGGACAAAGTAGTGGACCACTACTTGGTGACAGTGGATATGGTCAGAGTAACTTTTTATTCACTTCACATGTATATCCCACAACAGCTGAGCAGCAAAGATACAACAGAGCTCATATCTGCACGAGAGCGATGGTCAAGCGTATGTTTGGAGTATGGAAAAATCGATTCCAGTGTTTATGCAATACACTTTGTTTCAAGCCAAGAAGATGCTGCAAGGTGATTATTGCTACAGCTGTGTGGCACAACTACTTGAAGTAGCATTGCTATCCTGATCCTCCAATGGAAGATCAGGATCAAGCAGATGTGCCAATAGCTGAGGCAGGCAATGACCAATAAGGACTTGCACACAGAGTTGCTTTCACATTGCAGCACTTCACAACTAGATGAGATGCATTTGAATATGGAATGTATTCATTATGGCTTATTTTTGCTTTGACAATGTTTGTTCTGTGCAAAATTAAAATGGTGTGCAGCAAAATTAAATGAGTGACTAAACCAAGGCTGGTTTAAAATGTGGTTTGTGGTGATTAAAATACTCTCACTCATGAATATCCAAATGACAAAACCTATTTTGTTTTGTTTACATATCATATTGTTCACCATGGCTGGTAATCACAACTGTATCTTTTTGGATCATACCTCTCTCTTCCAACTTCATATCCAATTCAACCTGTAGATTACTCATTTTCCTTTCATGTTCTTCCTTCAGATATTTCATTTTATGCTCATGAAATTCTCTGGCTAACTTTTCATGCATGGTCATCTTTGTTCTCTGCTGAAAGGTGGTGGCAGCGTCTTCTCTCCGGGATGCTATAGCAGATGTGGAGGGAACACACTCACTGTGCACTGGCTCTTCCAACCTGTTCACATTCCTTTCCTCTGGAAAAAGAACACTGTTAGAAGCACAAATAAACGCATATGGTCCTTAGAATAAAATAAAGATTGACACAGACATTGGAATATATTTACCAAAGGAAGTTACCAATTTTATTTCTTTGGTATATTTGCCATTTTTGCTGAGTTCTTCATCTGAACTGTCCAAATGGTCATCGTCTGGTATACCATCCAGAGGTTGGTCATCGTCTGGTATACCATCCAGAGGTTGGTCATCGTCTGGTATACCATCCAGAGGATGGTCATCGTCTGGTATACCATCCAGAGGTTGGTCATCGTCTGGTATACCATCCAGAGGTTGGTCATCGTCTGGTATACCATCCAGAGGTTGGTTATCGTCTGGTATACCATCCAGAGGTTGGTTATCGTCTGGTATACCATCCAGAGGTTGGTTATCGTCTGGTATACCATCCAGAGGTTGCTGGTGCTTATTATTCCAGACAGCAAGTCACTCAATTCATCAGTCTTGTCTTTTTTTGTTGGTCCACCAGTAAATCACTCTCTTCTGATCTCTGCATTCTCTCTTTTTAAAGCCAGTTTAATGTCATTCCACAGAGTATTTGAAGGCAGATATCATTCAATATAAGTGATGTCACAAAAATATGAATATGAGAAATGTGAAATTCTGATAATAAGGAAAATATCTCACCTGACGTTGTTGTACTCTTCTGGTGGTTACATTTTCATTTGCATTGAATTGACTGCAAATTGCAGCCCAACCACTCTTTCTTCTGCTCAATAGCAGCAGTATTATTTTTACCTTCAATAACTGGATGGATCCACAAAAGTAGTTTTAGTATCTTTTTCATATTCACTATAGTTTTTTGAACAAATTATTTTGTCCACCAGTAACTGTGTTTTCTATTCCATTCTGGGTTTTTATGAGCACCATTAGACCAACAGCATGTGCTCATACTTAACCTAATCATGCTTAGCCTAGGTGTTCTCATTTAGGCTTACTTCCCTTATTACTCCATGACTCCATAGTCTCCAACTAACGAAGCCAAATTTAATGAAAGATACTTAAATGTCTTAGTTTAACTAGTACACATTAAGGACTACTCTTGGCTTAATCTAAGCCCTGTCTCTGTAACTGGCCCTAGCTAGACTATTACAATAACCACATGCTCAAAAATCACCAATAGTCCGTTTCATTAACATTGTCAAGTTTGTATCATGTGCCTGATAATGTCCCCTTTACCAAACAGCATCTCTGTGTAGACTGTAATCCTAGATATTAGTGTGTGCAGCAGTTAACCAGTCTGTGTGCTGGTGCAGAAGGGATGTGTCTGGGACCTGTCTAAAGCCAGCCGGGGCTCTGGTGCCAGCAGTGATGGCCAACTACTGGACCTACCATTGGGTTTACTGGGCTGGTCCTATCGCAGGAGGTCTACTGGCGTGTGTTTTTTTCTTTATTCAAATTCCATTTTGAAGGTAACAAGTTCAAATATATTACAAACATCTATAGATCCTTCTACAGTTTGGTTGGTATACTGAAGACCGAATTTAGAAATTTGACTGTGTAAAGGTAAATGAGGAGACGTAAAAGGTTTAATACAGAGCTTTCTGGATACAGGTGGGCATGTACAAATGCAGCGGCTAAAAGCACCAAAGGATAAAAGGCCAAGGCCTGGTGGCTAAAGAGCATTGCTAATAGACAAACGTCCAAAAAGTGCAATGATGCTCTGCCTTAAACACCATATGCGAATTGATTGCCCCCCTCTATCTTCAGAGCTCGTGCTGTTAGGTGACCTAAACTGGGACACGCTTAACACCCCGGCCATCCTACAATCTAAGCTTGATGCTCTCAATCTCACACAAATTATCAATCAACCCACCAGGTACAACCCCAAATCCGTTAACACGGGCACCCTCATTGATATCATCCTAACCAACCTGCCCTCCAAATACACCTCTGCTTCAACCAGGATCTCAACGATCACTGCCTCATTGCCTGAGTCCGTAATGGGTCTGTGGTCAAGCGACCACCCCCCATCAATGTCAAACGCTCCCTAAAAAACTTCAGCGGGCAGGCCTTTCTAATCGACCTGGCCCGGGTATCTTGGAATGATAATGACCTCATTCTGTCAGTAGAGGATACCTGGTTATTCTTTAAAAGTGCTTTCCTCACCATCTTAAATAAGCATGCCCCATTCAAAAAATGTTGAACCCGGAACAGATATAGCCCATGGTTCACTCCAGACCTGACTGCCCTTGACCAGCACAAAAACATCCTGTGGCATACTGCATTAGCATCGAATAGCCCCCGCAATATGCAACTTTTCAGGGAAGTTAGGAACCAATATACACAGGCAGTTAGGAAAGCAAAGGCTGGCTTTTTCAAACAGAAATTTGCATCTTGCAGCACTAACTCCGAAAAGTTCTGGGACAATGTAAAGTCCATGGAGAATAAGAGCACCTCCTCCCAGCTTCTCACTGCACTGAGGCTAGGTAACACTGTCACCACCGATAAATCCGTGATAATTGAGAATTTCAATAAGCATTTTTCTATTGCTGGCCATGCTTTCCACCTTGCTACCCCTACCCCAGTCAACAGCCCTGCACTCCTCACTGCAACTTGCCCAAGCCTACCCATTTCTCCTTCACCCAAATCCAGATAGCTGATGTTCTGAAAGAGCTGCAAAATCTGGACCCCTACAAATCAGCAGGGCTAGACAATCTGGACCCTCTCTTCCTAGAATTAGAAATTGTTGCAACCCCTATTACTAGCTTGTTCAACCTCTCTTTTGTATCGTCTGAGATCCCCAAAGATTGGAAAGCTGCCGCGGTCATCCCCCTCTTCAAAGGGCCCCAACTGCTACAGATCTATATCTATCCTACCCTGCCTTTCTAAGGTCTTCGAAAGCCAAGTTAACAAACAGATCACCGACCATTTCAGATCCCACCGTACCTTCTCCGCTATGTAATCTGGTTTCCGAGCAAGTCATGGGTGCACCTCAGCCACGCTCAAGATCCTAAACGACATCATAACCACCATTGATAAAAGACAATACTGTGCAGCTGTATTCATCGACCTGGCCAAGGCTTTCGACTCTGTCAATCACCACATTCTTATCGGCAGACTCAACAGCGTTGGTTTCTCTAATGACTGCCTCACCTGGTTAACCAACTACTTCTCTGACAGAGTTTAGTGTGTCAAATGGACTGCCTGTTGTCCGGACCTCTGGCAGTCTCTATGGGGTGCCACAGGGTTCAATTCTCGGGCCAACTCTTTTCTCTGTATACATCAATTATGTCGCTTTTGCTGCTGGTGATTCTGTGATCCACCTCTACGCAGACATTCTGTATACATCTGGCCCTTCTTTGGACACTGTGTTAACTAACCTCCAGATGAGCTTCAATGCCATACAACTCTCCTTCCGTGGCCTCCAACTGCTCTTAAATGCAAGCAAAACTAAATGCATGCTCTTCAACCGATCGCTGCCCACCCTACACACCCGTCCAGCATTACTACTCTGGACGGTTCTGACTTAGAATATGTGGACAACTACAAATACCTATGTGTCTGGTTAGACTATAAACTCTCCTTCCAGACTAACATTAAGCATCTCCAGTCCAAAATTAAATCTAGAATTGGCTTCCTATTTCGCAACAAAGCCTCCTTCACTCATGCTGGCAAACATACCCTTGTAAAACTGACTATCCTACCGATCCTTGACTTTGGCGATGTAATTTACAAAATAGCCTCCAACACTCTACTCAGCAAATTGGATGCAGTCTATCACAGTGCCATCCATTTTGTCACCAAAGGCCCATATACTACCCACCACTGAGACCTGTATGCTCTCGTTGGCTGGCCCTCGCTTCATATCCGTCGCCAAACCCACTGGCTCCAGGTCATCTATAACTCCTTGATAGGTAAAGGCCCGCCTTATCTCAGCTCACTAGTCACTATAGCAGCACCCACCCGCAGCACGCGCTCCAGCAGGTATATTTCACTGGTCACCCCCAAAGCCAATTCCTCCTTTCCTTACAGTTTTCTGCTGCCAATGACTGGAATGCACTGCAAAAATCACTGAAGCTGGAGACTCATATCTCCCTCACTAGCTTTAAGCACCAGCTGTCAGAGCAGCTCACAGATCACTGCACCTGTACATAGCCCATCTGTAAATAGCCCATCCAACTACCTCATCACCATATTGTTATTTATTTTATTTATTTTGCTCCTTTGCACCCCAGTTTCACTACTTTCACACTCGTCTTTTGCACATCTATCACCCCAGTGTTTAATTTGCCATACTGTAATAATTTCACCACTGTGGCTATTTATTACCTCACCCCCCTTATCCTACCTCATTTGCACACACTGTATATAGACTTTCTCTATTGTATTATTGACTGTATGTTTGTTTATTCCATGTGTAACTGTGTGTTGTTTGTGTCCCACTGCTTTGCTTTATCTTGGCCAGGTCGCAGTTGTAAATGAGAACTTGTTTTCAACTAGCCAACCCTGGTTAAATAAAGGTGAAATAAAAATATAAAATTACAAAAATGCTTCTGGGCCTCAAGGCTATATAGTCATTCTGATTTATGTAAACATCGTTACAGACATTGGTAGATATGAAACTGATAGACCTTGCAGATGAACAATGACAACAGTTAAACTTCTGCTACTTTGTCATGTTATGTGGAACAGAGTGGCGTTCAGCGTTTTAGCACGTTCAAGGTTGTGTTAGTTCCTGAGGCCTAGAATTATGTCCTAGTCGTCACTAGTTACCACAGCCACAAAGTCATAATTATGGCTAAACCCCACCTATTTCTGCAAGTTTCTCAAAATCAGATTTTAACCCTAACTTTAACCCTAACCACACAGCATATTTTTGTTTTCTTGAATTTTTACTATACAGCCCATTTTGAATTTGAGGTAACTAGTGACAACATCTGAGTCAAAGAGATGTATAGAAAACCACTTTTATACATTAGGCCATTTGAAGTTAAGTTTAGTCAATTAGACAGTCAGGCAGGCAGGCTAACCATATTAGGCAGGCTAATTACACTGAACATAAATGTAAACGCTGCATGTTAAAGTTTTTGTTCCATGTTTCACGAGTTGAAATAAAAGATCTCCAGAAATGTTCCATACCGCATGAAGCTTATTTCTCTCACATTCTGTGCACAAATGTGTTTATATCTCTGTGACCATTTCTCCTTTGCCAAGACATCCATCTACCTGACAGGTGTGGCATATCAAGAAGCTGATTGAACAGCACGATCATTACACAGACCGATTAACGTGTACCAAGAACATGCGCGGACCCACTGGCAAGTGTCTTCATTGACATTTTCAGACTTTTCCTGACCGGGTCTGTAATACCTAAATGTTTCAAGCAGACCACCATAATCCCTGTGCCCAAGAAAGCGAAGGTAACCTGCCTAAATGACCATTGCCCCGTAGCACTCCCATCCGTAGCCATGAAGTGCTTTAAAAGGCTGGTCATGGCTCACATCCACACCATCATCCTGGAAACCCTAGGCCCACTCCAATTCACATTACCGCCTAACAGATCCACAGATAACACAATCTCAATCGCACTCCTCTGCCCTTTCCCACATTGACAATAGGAACACCTATATGAGAATGATGTTCATTGACTACAACGGGTGTGGTTGAAATAGACAAATCCACATATTTGAATGGGAGTCCACATACTTTTGTATATATAGTGTAGTTCCTACATGATAGAACGCTTGCTTTGTTATCTAACTGATCTTGTGTCCTTTCTGTCATCCTGTGAACCCATTCTCGACACTAATTTTTAAGTTTTTACATGGTGCCAATGTCCAGGGACAGCATGACCACCACCGTTCAATAATTACCCACGTGAGCAAAATTACACAGTAAACAAGAATCCCCTGCCTCCAACCAAATTCGGAATAATTTGGTTCAGGATTTAAAAAAATACCTCGTGAAAGATCTAAATTATTATTATTACTATTTTGGACAGGCATGTAATACTGTCTACAAAAGTATAAATAACCCTAATATCCTTTCGTGTCACCGTGTTTTATTTCATTTTTTATTCACCGCTGATTTAAATGTTGATTCTTGGCACTTTCAATGAATTAATGTCCTATCAATTTTTAAAAAATGAACACGCAGGCATGTTTATCACCGCACGAATGACGAATGACGAAGTTTCCAGATATAAAGGAGCTTAATTTGGAGTCAGTAATGGGTGGAGGGTCTTGTTGTTGGAGATTACACAGATGCGTGTTTGTTACAGATACCACGTCAAGGGGGTGGGAAAACATGGTCCCGATGTTTTGATTGTAACTAAAAGTTTATTTCTCACGCTTTTAATTAGGCCTAAGAAAATCTCAAACGATAGCGTCAAATTGATCTGAAATTACAGCCCATCAACTACGGCACAGGTGCACTCTCAGGAGGCAGGGTTGGAATGAAACTAATGCCATACATTTTAGAGTAGTCAAAAGTTTAGTGTTTGGTCCCATATTCACTAGCACGCAATGTGACAACAAACGTGTTGGATACATGTGCAGTTTGTTTTGGTTGTGTTTTGGATTATGTGTTGCCAACACAATCTCACATTCAATTCGTGCATCATGTACATAATGCATTTCAGCAAATTTGTGCCTTTTTGTGCGGCTTAATTCGTGAGAAAAGACACGAATTTATGTGCTACGCAATTCGTGCGAAAAGACACTAATTTAACCAGTAGGCTACAAACAAGCCTTTGCAACAACCAAAGACACAATATCCTATATTTCATTTTTGTTCTTATTTATGGCTAATTCAACGTTGTGAATATACAGAAATTGTGTCTTTATTTAACCCTGTTTTAAAATGTGTAGTTGTATGCTTATAAATAGTGTTTTAAACTTTCTGAACAGAATTTGTGAGAAAAGAAACACATTTACGTGCGACTTATTTCGTGGGAAAAATTGTTTTATTGTCAATGCTGTTTTCCATGCTTGATTTCGCTTAATACTTTGGGATACTGGTGCACTTGTAATCAGAAAGGCAATTTTTTTCGTGTAGGCAACAGTACATAATTTTCTTCATAACGAATGTATTACGTTATACAGGTTATTGTAAAATAATGAATTATGTTGGCTTACACTTATGGCACTTCCAAGGCCTTTCCGTGATGATTATTACGGTCATGTCAATCATGTTATATACTTAGTCTACTTTAACGCGTTCAATCAGTTAACATGTCAGAAATTAAATTTTCCTAGTACCGACTAGGATTTGAATGATGTCTTATGCTGGCTTCACATTCTCGTGAGAAATAAGAAAATGGGCAGTTGAGACTCCGACATGATTGTATTCAAGTGCTTTTGAAAGTCGGAACAATTCTTAAACCAATAAGATTGGCAACATCCTTTTCTCATTTCCCACTTGTAATTCCTATTTGGAGGGTCATTCAAGTGAAACTTCCCAGTCGGAACTAGGAATTTCCGAAAACTCCGATAGCACCTGAACGAAGCATTAGTATGTGTAATAGACAACAGTAGGGTCTGGGTGGCGGCGTGTCCAGCCCTCATGCCCATTCACGACCACGGCGGAGTGAGTGTCAGTAGCCTACTATGTGTCCGTGCAGTCAACTAGTAGAATTATTGTTTGTGAAGTAAGTAGGGTGATTATTATTAAGGTTATGGTCGTCTGAGATACAGCCTATTACAACAAACAATATAACTATAGAATTAAGAAACTAAAGTAAATAAAATGAATGAAATAAATGCAAAAAATAAAATAACAAATGTTTGGTTGCTTTACGACTAATAAGTCATGTCTACACAATAATATTTTTCAAGGAGCGGTTCCAATGTTTAGCCTACATACATACATCTGTCTTCAGATTTATTTTATTGGTGATTTTTCCATTAAATACATTTCTTTCAATCTACCACGCCACACTTCCGTAGTATGAATGTCCTCATTTAACCAATGCTTTTTGATACATTAATTTGCTGCAGACAATAGGATATTCAACATGTAGGCATTTTGAAACCGTTCAGAGAACACTCCTAGTAATAACACTCATTGGGTTCTTTGCCAGGGAACATTTAAATACATTATCATTGGCAAATGCTGTTTTCTATGCTTGATTTCACTTAATATTTGTGCTTGTTGTTGCGCTCATTGCAGTCAGAAAACATATTTTGGCCGATCGAAAACCTTGCAGGTTATGTTGCTTTCTCTCCCCAAGTCTTACGAGAAAATAACGGAAAACTGACCCAAGATCAGTACTGTACATTGGCAAAATAAAGCCAAATGTAGTGCAGAGCGCGTTCCAGTTCGTCAGCAGCACAATCGGCTGCGATCATCCTCTTTCCCGGTAAGTGAAGTATGCAATGAAACAATGTGGTTGTAATCGCTAGTATGTAATGGAGATTGATTTATAGCGTTTTACGAAATTTCTTAACCCACTATGCATTTTTCACTGATCTGTCAATGTTTTCAATTAAAATCTTAGCTATAGGCCTACTCAGTTTCAACTTGCTAGCGAGCTAGGCGTCCGTCTATGGAGTTTCACGGTGGGCGCAGGGTTTTGTTCTGGGCAACATCTACACACCTGGTTAGACTAGCTTGAGTGGTTTTACTTTAATTACTTTAATCCACGTGTCAAACTCTTACCATGGGAGGTCCGAGTGTCTGCAGGTTTTTGTTCCACCCGTGATTGATAAATGAAGTTCACAAATTACTAAGGAACTCCCTTCACCTGGTAAAGTTGTCTAGATATTAATTGAAATGAAAAACCAAAAACCCACAGACACTCGGCCTTCTGTGGAATGAGTTTGACACCCCTGCCTAATAGAGCTAGGTTCAGTTGGTCCTGCCCTGTTAAACTTGTCTTTGCAAAGCCTTTCTAAAGACAGTTTTAGATCTTGTGGAGCAAACAATTCCAAACAATGGATGAATTGGGACAACAAGACAGCACTGCTCCCATCCACAGTGAATGTGTATCTTTCCAATGATCATATTGTAGTTTTTGTGATGTAATCCACTAACAAATTAAGTACATTGTCATGTAGTCAGGAGTGTGAGTGGTTGCGTGCATAAGTTTGATAATGAGGGTTGCCGAAAGCAAACAAACAAATGGCCACAACCAAAATCTAACAGTGTGAGTGGAGAGTATCCTCAATGAATGGGGAAGAGGTGGATTTATCCCCGGACACACCCGAGCCCAGGTGTGTCCCATTTCGCTGACGACCCTCCCGGCGCCGCCCACCGATATCCTATTAAGGAAAACAAGAGCAAAGAGAAAGGGTCGTCACCCCCCCCCCCTCCCATAAAACTGGGAACCAACAAGGACCCCGGAACACCATACCAATCACACAAACAAAATAGTGTCCTGCATCCTAATAGAAGCATTCCATCCATGATGCGTTGATGTACGTTTTATGGTCCATGTTCTTATTCGTTAAAATAAAATACATTGGTCACTTCATAGTTGTTTTTGTACCTTTTATATGTTAAAACGTCACGTTTTACAGCCAGCAACATTATACAATTCAGCCGGGCCAAATCTGTAAACTTGTAGGCAATGTGCATGCATTCGCGAACTTGTTCATCCTGGCAAATGTATTATTTATAATGTGTAGATCCAACATCTAGATATGGGGCGGCAGGTAGCCTAGTGGTTAGAGCGTTAGACTACAGACCTAAAGGTTGCGAGTTCAAACCCCTGAGCTGACAAGGTACAAATCTGTCGTTCTAACAGGCAGTTAATCCACTATTCCTAGGCCGTCATTGAATATAATAATTTGTTCTTAACTGACTTGCCTGATTTAATAAAAGTTAAATATTAAATAACCATTGAAAACAATATAATTTTTAAAGTTGTCTTATTCAATTTGTCTAGCCCCATATGCATACAATTACGCAAGAGTAAAATCAACATTTAAAAAAAATCAACAAACAGATGCTTCTATGCTTCTTTTATTTTTCATTGAGGGGTGAAACACATGTCTCCTCTGACAGGTATAGAGGACTGACTCTAGTGGTACTGCCTGCCCAGAGCGGACACCACCACCGACAAGAACTTCTGGAAGGATGCCTGATACTCCGGGGTGAAGGCGGTGCCCATCTTCGCAGCGATGACGATGGTCAGACAGTCAGACAACAGCTGTAAAAGATATCAAACCAAAGCAGAAGAGAGATGTTTAGAATGTCTTTGGGGGTAGCTTGATCGTGTGGTGTATGCTTTACTTTGCACGCGCAAAAAAAGTGCTCTTCAATATTCTTTTGTATCTTACTTTGAAGTTGTCGGGATCCACGCGCAGTTTCTCGGAGTGCAGAATGCTCAGCTCGGCGTATGTGTTCTTTATGTCGTCCATGTTCTTCAGAGCTCTTTCCAGACCGCGCAGCACCGTGGTGCCGTGCTTAGCGATCAGAGGGTTGTTCATGATGGCCTCTGCGTTGTACAGGTTGCCGAAGGCCCCGAAGTACCTCTGGGTCCAGGGGTAAACGATCAGACACCTGAGGGAAGCGGAGAGAACAGTGTGAGGCTGAACAACAACATAACATGACGAAGAAGATTGAGATTTAGGGGACTAACACTCCAAATTAAAGTCAAGTTAAATTTATTTTCTTACCGTGACAGGCACTTTGGGCCAACGTCGTCATAGTCTAGCTTGGAGAATATGTCGGAGATGGCTGCGCGCTCTTCATCTGTCCACACAACCATGTTTGCTCGTGATGATTTAGCGTAGGTTCTGGTGAGAATCAGAATTATGAACAAATTCGGAAAAAATCTTTATTTTCATGGTATTTTTGCACACCGCCCCCAAGACGAAAACGTGAATGTGATTGGTTGGAGATAAGACATTGTTGAACATTGGGCCCTCCTTTATGACTACTATCAAGCGGTTTTCCGTGAAACTGCAAATAAAAAACATTTCGGGAACAAAAAAATAGATCATGAGGTTAACCTGCAAAATATTGGAGGTTTACATATGCAGTAGCCTATTTAGTAATACAGGCCTACTCTCCTTTAGTCCATTTCGCCATAATTTGGAGATTTTGAATAATTGTCATTGAATTTGAATGAGTTCGCATTGATAATCATTAATAAGTCACGATGTCTCTCATGATTGCAAAAAAGAATGTATGACATTGGCATGGCATTGGTTTCATTGCAACCCTGCTTCCTGATTTGCAACTTGTTTCATAGTTGAAATAACAAGGGCATGGGCTATAATTAAGTCGCTCTGGATAAAAGCGTTAAGTCGCTCTGGATAAAAGCGTCTGCTAAATCACTAAAATGTAAACATTTTAATGAAATGAAAAGCGTTACAAATAAAATGTTTGTTTCAATCCAAAAATCGGGACCAAGTTTTCCCATCTTCTGACGTGTTATCTGCAACAAACACGCATCTGTGTAATCGCCTACAGCAAGACCCTCCACCCATTAGTGACTCCACATTAAGCTCGTTTAGGGTGGAGTGAGGTAAATTGAGCCATTTTTCATAATCAGCGTCACTCCATCAAGGGAAATATAGTTTAATTTCTAACAAAGATATCTACGTATTTTTCAGCATGTTGTGTATCCCTAGATATAATCGGCATGCATGTAAACATTACAGTTTGTAAAAACATAGCTTGTCTAAAAAAAGTGGTTTATAGGCATACTTTACCCCGGGTATGGGACAGGATTAATAAAGCAACCTTCACATTTCTGTACTGAGTGAGATGTTAACCATTACCTTTAAAAAAACGTTATTTCCCAAAGACAATCAAAATATATATTTTTTGTCTTTGAATCATTTTAAGCATATTTTAACACAGGCTTAACACCTAACAAACACCCTGTACTTAAAAAAACAACAACACATGTCATATGTATTGCATTATGCCTGGGAAGAAAACACATTTGCTTAGCGAGCCATTGGCTCAACCTTTGGCTCAACTTACCCCATGGCCATTGACTCAACTTACCCAAAGGCAAACATTTCAAAGATATATGGTCCCCTGTGGCTCAATTGGTAGAGCATGGTGCTTGCAACACCAGGGTTGTGGGTTTGATTCCCATGGGGGACAAGTACAGATAGAAAGTTTGGAAATATATACACTGACTTCTGTAACTCTCTCTGAGTAACAGTGTCTATTAAAATGTTTAGTATCCCACACAGCTACAATGATGCACTATCATTCTAGGTTTAGGACCTCATTTTGAAGCTTATAGAAACCCCAATCGATGTATAGAACAATCTTTACATTTTCTACTTTGGTTACGATTCAAGCACCATGAAACCTCTAACACAATAAATGAATTGGACTTGTGCGAAAATCATTTTTTGGACCTAACATGCTTACCACTTTTTCGATGTGGTTTCTTCCTTCAAATCCAATCAAATTTAATTTGTCACATGCGCCGAATGCTACATCTGTAGACTTTACCATGAAATGCTTACTATACAAGCCCTTATGTCCTCGACAATTCAGTTCAATAAATATAGTTAATAAACGTGCTAAATATACTGACTTAAAAAATGTAATTAAAAGTAAGACAATAAAAGAACAATAACGAGTCTATATACAAGGACTACCGGTACCGAGTCAATGTGCAGGGTACATGTAGGTAGGGGTAAAGTGACTGTGCGTAGATAATAAACAGCGAGTTGCAGCAGGGTGTCAATGTAAATAGTATGGGTGACCATTTGATTCATTGTTCAGCAGTCTTATTGCTTGGGGTAGAAGCTGTTAAAGAGCATTTTGGACCTAGACTTGGCGCTCTGGTACCGCTTGCCAGTCTATGACTTGGGTGACTGGAGTCTTTGACCATTTCTTAGGGCCTTCCTCTGACACCGCCTGGTATATAGGTCCTGATGGCAGGAAGCTTGGCCCCAGTGATGTACAGGGCCGGACGCATTACTCTCTGTAGCGCCTTACTGTCGGATGCCAAGCAGTTGCCATACCAGGCGGTGATGCAACCGGTCAGGATGCTCTCTATGGTGCCGCTGTAGAATATTCTGAGGATCTTGGGGACCCATGCCAAATATTTTCAATCTCCTGAGGGGGAAACGGTATTGTCGTGGCCTCCACCACTGCCTTGGTGTGTTTGGACCATGACAGTTTGTTGGTGATGTGGACACCAAGGACCTTGAAACTCGATGTGAATGGGGGCCTGTTCGGCCGTCCTTTTCATGTGGTCCACGTTCAGTTCCTTTGTCTTGCTCACCTTGATGGAGAGGTTGTTGTCCTGGCACCACACCACACTCAGACTCCATGAAATGATGACCTCTTCATAAATACCCTGTATGTGGTTAAATTATTAACAAACGTCATTCGTGCCATGATAAACATGCGTGCATGTTAATTTACCCCATAAATTGATGACATTAAATCAATGTATGTCCTATCAAAATTTAAATCAAATTTATATCAATATCAAATCATTGGTTAATCAAAATATTTGCTGGAGACACAAAATTATAACAAATGTATTTATACTTTAATATACATACTATTGCAGGATAATCAAAACGTCACTCTACCAATGATAGCCAACTTTAAAAAGCCTACTTTAGGCACAGTGCCAATTGCTCTCTGCCAAGCGCTAACCCTGAGGTTAAAGCCTACATTTTCACCTCTTTCCGAAATATCCATACGCAATAGCCTATTTATTCATATACTTTTCATTACTTTCGCCATCATGTTGGGGTTGTGAATAATGTAATATGTTGAATTGCTTTTGAATGATTTTGCATTGCTAACCTTGTATACTGATAAAGTCAAGGACATGGGCTGTACTTTCAGATCAATTTGATGCCATCGTTTGAGATTTATTGAAAAATTTACAAACAAACCTTTTAGTTACAATCCTCAAATTGGGACCAAGTTTCCCATCCTTTGACGTGTCAGTAGTGACAGACTTGTTTAGTAAAAACCTAATTGAAAAACATTTTTAACACACTTTCTATTTAATTGTGGCTTCAACAAATGATATCCATCAGTTGCCAATTAGAAATGTATGGCCCAACGCAGACGGTTTAGTTTATATCAGTTCTGTCACTACTGTCCGAAAGAACAAAAGTTAATACAGCTGAACAAGTAACGATTTCCTCCACATTTTAGTGTTAATGACACGTTGGACTAGTAACCGGAATGTTGCAAGTTCAAACCCCCGAGCTGACAAGGTACAAATCTGTCGTTCTGCCCCCTGAACAGGCAGTTAACCCACTGTTCCTAGGCCGTCATTGAAAATAAGAATTTGTTCTTAACTGACTTGCCTAGTTAAATAAAATAAAAATTAGGGGTTTTGTCATGTTTTATTACAAAATAAAAGCACATTAATAAAATACTGTATGTATAATAAGTTTATTGAACAGTGTTACTACAACCTCCACTCCGTTGATCTATGTGCGGAGTGGGATTTTTTGGAGTAGCAGACACCATTTGGTAACACAATATCCTCGCAGTCCCGCTCCCATTCACAGGGGGCTTAAACAAACGTTTTTTCTTTTTATATTTTAATTTTGTGTTAACAAGGAAGAGTCGCCTTCCCTTGGTAGTAGTAGCTAGTTGGCAGCCTGACTAAAAACATAGCTAGCCTTTTTTAGCTTCCCACATCTCCATGTGAAATAATCAGCCTGCAAATATTATTCTACTTGCCTCGTAACCTAAAACATTATCCCAGTTTGATATACTGCTTGTTTATTCATTTCCATATCAGCTAAAAATAGAACGTATTGGAGAACAAAGCACATGGCTAGCTAGTTGACTACAGCAGGTTCTACTATTTCACTATAGTCTATAATCACTAGTTATTACTTCTAAACAAAATACATTTTTGGGTGGATTCTTGGGTTTTGTTGTTGCCTTCTCATTTGTTGTGAAAGCAAAAGAAGAGTCTTGTCTTGCTAGCTCGTTGGCTAAACACTGCAAGCTAGCCTTTAAGCTTCTGACATTTTCACATTAAATAATCAGATTTATCATTAAATAATATACCCTGGCAAATATTCTTATATTTGCCAGTGTAACCTACAACATCATCCTCGCTTGGTTTATTGTTAGAACAGTCCCTGAGATTATATTTGGTGATCAATGCAAAAGAGGCTGCTTATTTAATGCCAAGCTAAACCAAGACAGCAATTTGGAAGTTGAATTGATTTTGTGAAGTTGATTAGCTTCCCACATACCATGTGAAATAATCAGATGTATAATTAAATAATTTGCCATGGCATATATATTGTTACACTAACGGGTGTAACCTACAAAAACCTATCCAGTTTGTTATGCTGCGTCAATATATTGCTCCCATATTCACTAAAAATAGAATGTCATCAAGTTTTGGTCATGGAGAGAAAGCAGTCAATTGCAAAAGTATTCAGACCACTTACATTTCTTCACATTTTATTGTGTTACAAAGTCGTTGCGTAAGTATTCAGCTCCTTTGTTTAGGCAAGCCTAAATTAGTTCAGGAGTACAATTTGGCTTAACAAATCACATAATAAATTACATGGGACTCACTCAGTGTGAAATATAGGGGTTGACATGATTTTTGAATGACTAACCCTTCCTCTGTCACCCATACATAACATTTGTAAGGTCCTCCAGTCAAGTATTGAATTTCAAGCACAGATTCAACTACAAAGACCAGGGATTCAGAGACCAGCTTCAGGTAGCCTAGTGGGATGGCAGGTTGATGGATCGAATCCCCGAGCTGACAAGGTAAAAATCTGTCGTTCTGCCCCTGAACAAGGCAGTTAATCCACTGTTCCCCGGCAGGCCGTCACTGCAAATAAGAATTTGTTCTTAATTGACTTGTCTAGTTACATTTGTTTTTTAAATAAGGGCAGTGATGGGTAACAATAACAAATCAGATATTGAATATCTCATTTAGCATGGTCAAGTTAATAATTATGCTGTTGATTATATATTAAACCACCCAGTCACATCAAAGATACAGTTGACCTTCTGAACTGAGCTGCAGGACAGGAATATAACTTCTCAGGGATGTTACCATGAGGCCATTGGTGATTTTAAAACAGCTACAGAGTTCAATGTCTGTGATGGTAGAACACTAGGGATGGATCAACAACATTGTAGTGACTCCACAATAATGACCTAAATGACAGAGTGAAAAGAAGAATACACATTTACAGAATACAAATATTCCACAACGTGCATCTTGTATGCAACAAGGCAGTAACGTAATAAGCAAAGCAAAGGAATACACGTTTTGGCCTTAATGCAAAGCCTTACGTTTGGGGCAAATCCAACACAACACATCACTGAGTAACTGCCTCCTTATTTTCAAACATGGTGGTGGCTGCATCATGGTATGTATGGTATGCTTGACATCGGCAAATACTGGGGAATTTATCAGTATAAAAATATATGGGATTTGTACAAGCAAAAGCCCAGAGGAAAACCTGTTTCAGTCTGCTTTCCACCAGAGACTGGGAAGGAATTCACCTTTCAGCAGGACAATAACCTAAAACACAAGGACAAATTGGAGTTGTTAAACACAAGGCCAAATTGGAGTTGTTAAACACAAGGCCAAATTGGAGTTGTTAAACACAAGGCCAAATTTGAGTTGTTAACTAAGTGAATTTTCCCGAGTGGCCAAGTTACAGTTTTGATTTAAATCTGCTTGAAAATATATGGATTTGATTTAAATCTGCTTGAAAATATATGGATTTGATTTAAATCTGCTTGAAAATATATGGCAAGACTTGAAAATCGCTGTCTAGTCATGATCCCCAACATCTTGACAGAGCTTGAATAATTTTGAAAATAATAACGGGTAAATATTGCACAATCCAGGTATGGAAAGCTCTTATAGACTTACCCAAGATAACGCACTGCTGTAATCGATGCCAAAAGTGTTTCTAACATGTATTGACTCAGGGAGCTGAATACTTAATTATGCAATGTCATTTGAATCTTTTTTTATATATTTTTTTTTATTCCACTTTGACATTATTTTGTGTAGATTGTTGACAAAAACATATAAATTAAAACAAGTTTAACCTCACTTTGTAACACAATAAAATGTAAAAAAAAATACGAGGGTTCTGAATACCTCTGCAAGGCACTATATTTCGCAGCTGTTTTTAACAGTAACCTGGAATCACTAATTACTACTTCTAAACAAAATACATTTTGGAAGGGATTCTAATAAGGCTACAATGTTGTTTGGTTTATTGTTTGAACATTCGCTGAGATTATATTTGCTTATCAATGCAAAATAGGCTACTTTGATGCATAGCGTATAGATCAGATCAAGGAACAAAGCAAGCTTCATTGTCTGCACAGCACTGTCACCACCGCTGCGGAAGGTAAGATACTGTGCGTTACAATTTTCATGTGACACGGGAAAAGTCGAATTTCGGAGCGCACTACAAGGAGCAGAACATTTTGTAACGAAAAACGGCATTGCGACACTGCGCTATACGCTCTGTCGCTCCGTTTGCGTATTCTTTGTTGGTGCCTTTATCTGCAACAAAAAAACACGCATCTGTGTTATCTCCAACAGTAAGACCTCCACCCATTATTGACTCCAAATGAAGCTCAAAAAGGAGAACTCTCGAACTTCTTTCTTGCCATGATAAACATGCCTACGTGTTCATTATTTAAACTGATAGAACATTAATTTAATAAATGTGGCAATAATCTAAATTGAAATCAGTGATGAATAAAACATTTGCCAAAAGGAGACACAAATAATAACATTGTTATTTATGGCTTCAGATGGTATGTGTTTATATACGTGATGGGCCTCACATAGGCCTGATGTGCCTCACTTAGGCCTAGTTGCGCTATAATATATTGGCACCCTTGCACGATTCACTATTTATTTTCAAGTAAGTTGACGTTGAAAAAACTTTTGGTGTTCATGCATGTATTTGTTTGATTTACAACAGCACAGGACAACAACATAAAATACTGAGACTGAGATTTTCACTTCAAATTTAAAAAAAAAAATGTCCTGGACTAGGTGATTCTCCTTTACTGTATAATTTCTCAACCGTGGTAAATTGCAGGGGCATATAGGGTAATAATAGCCATTCACACAGAACATTATGGTCCATTGCACTACATTGTAGAGTGCAAGGGTGCCAATATATTAAAGAGCAACTGTATATAGCTGCAGGATAATCTAAACATTACGCAATGATAGTCCACTTTGAAACGTCGCCTTTACGCACTGTGTCATTTGGCTTTCTACCTGGGGCATTGAGTGCCCATGCGCCACAATGATGTCAATAATGACTCGTTTAGTAAAAACCTAATTAAAATACATTTTTACAACACTTTATACATAATTTTGCCTTCAACAAATGATATCCATCTGTCAGTTAGAAATGTATGGTCCACCGCAGACGGTTTAATTGATATCAAATCAGTATGGTTGGCAACTCTGTGACTACTGAACGACAGAATATAATACAGCTGAACAAGTAACGATTTCCTCCACATTGTAGTGTTAATCACACAAGATAAAACATGACAAAACCCCTCATGGGTTATTACAAAATAAAAACACACGAATAAAATATGTATACTAAGTTAATGAAACAGCAACATTTGGTTTCTATTAATCTCCTTATCTGTATTTCTCTGCCAGGAGGGCTGCAAAGACCGAGAGGTACTTGTCCATGGCTGCGTGCGCGACAGGATTGAACTCATCACACATGTGAGCCGCCAAAGTCACGAAAATACAGTCACAAAGAAGCTGTGCGAAAAATAAACAAAACACAAAGGAACAAATAACAAACGGCATGATGTAGGCCTGTGATTGAGCTATAAGAAGGAGGAGGAGCTATGGGCTGCATATTAACATTTTGGCTCAACATGTGAAAACAATTATCTTCACTTTTTTTGTAAGGGAAGTACTGAATTTGTATGTATGTTGGTTTTAAGGTAAGTGGTATGCTGGTCAGTTAAAATAGTGTGCAAATGTTGAATCAATAACAATATGATTACATTTGACATGATCAATTAGTCCTGAAGTTTTCAATATGACCCGTACCAGAATGTGAACTCACAACCTCTGGATTTGGGGTACCTGAACTTTCTACTGCATCAATAAGTCTGAAGCATTCTCAGAAGTCCCCTAACCATTCATGACCAATAATAGATCTCTCCACTGAGCAACAGAGTGCTATCTGACTGCTATTTAATTATCAGTTAATCTGACTATTCTCTCATCAATGCTTTAATTAACTTATTTAATCAATTTGAGGGTTTTCTGTTTAGTTGTCTAATGTTGGTGGGGCATTTTATTCTGTTTTAATGATACTCCTGAATCACTACTATACAAAGCTGAGATGTACTTTTAAGTCCAAAGTGTAGGAATACAGGTGAATTTATGGTGGAGTAGCAGGAAAATCAGAATGCTGTGAACCAAGAGTTTGAGAGTTCAAATCCCAGACAAGGACATGTTGAATAATAATTACTGTAGAAATGAACATACAAAGTAATCATGGGTGTCAAATATGTAAATTGAATATCTAATATCTGTTGGAACAGTACATCAAAAGAAATAGGGTAGGCCCCTTGAAGTTGCAGGTGTCTATTCTCAGTTGGTAGGCAGGGTGACCATCATGGAGCTGATGTCTTTGGAACACTCTGCTATTGCAAGAACAATCATCTTCCCGCGGGACCGGGGTCTAATGTCCAGATGGATGAAGAATTTTTTATTTCACCTTTATTTAACCAGGTAGGCAAGTTGAGAACAAGTTCTCATTTACAACTGCGACCTGGCCAAGATAAAGCAAAGCAGTTTGACACATACAACAACACAGAGTTACACATAGAGTAAACAAACATACAGTCAATAATACAGTAGAAAAACAAGTCTATATACAATGTGTGCAAATGAGGTGAGATTAGGGCAATAAATAGGCCATGGTGGCAAAGTAAATACAATATAGCAATTAAACACTGGAATGGTATATGTGCAGTAGAATAATATGCAAAGTAGAATTTATAGCTATGTACAGGTGCAGTGATCTGTGAGCTGCTCTGGCAGCTAATGCTTAAAGCTAGTGAGGGAGATAAGTGTCTCCAGTTTCAGTGATTTTTGTAGTTCGTTCCAGTCATTTGCAGCAGAGAACTGGAAGGAGAGGCGGCCAAAGGAGGAATTGGCTTTGGGGGTGACCAGTGAGATACACCTGTTGTAAGTATGTCTTTGTCCCGGGAAAAGTCGTCATCATCCTGTGATACAGTGATAAAGTAAAGTTCTGGATTTGGGCATCATATCATACTAGGGTTGCAAGATATGGGCAAATAATCGAATTGTGCTAAAAAAAAATTGCTATTACGATTTTACTATTTAGATCAAAACGCCTTGATGAGCTGTTGGTATAATAGAAATAACATCAGTATTCTGATTCTATGGTTGGTGTTGTTTGGCATAAGAACTAATAAAATGTACAGTAGAAGTTGTTGTTACAGTGTTGATCAGAGTTTTCACGGGGGACCCTTATTACATTTGAACATTACATATGGCATTTAAAAAAATTGCAGCATGTTGAGATATAGCCTATGGATATATTTCACATGTCATAATTGCAATTTTGATTTAAAAAAATCAATGAATTGTACAGCCCTACTGACAACAGGTCCAAGAGAGACCTCTGATGTCAGCTTCATTCCCACCAAGTTTGTGTAAATAGACCATGAAACCATGTGAATTGCAAAAATATTGGAATAGGTTAACCATACAGTTGAAGTCGGAAGGTTACATACACTTAGTTGGGTCATTAATACTAGTTTTTCAACCACTCCACACATTTCTTTTTAATAAACTATAGTTTTGGCAAGTCGGTTAGGACATCTACTTTGTGCATGACCCAAGTAATTTTTCCAAGAATTGTTTACAGACAGATTATTTCACTTATAAATCACTGTATCACAATTCCAGTGGGTCAGAAGTTTACATACACTAGGTTGACTGTTCCTTTAAAGAGCTTGGAAAATTCCAGAAAATGTTGTGATGGCTTTATAAGCTTCTGATAGGCCAATTGACATAATTTGAGTCAATTGGAGGTGTACCTGTGGATGTATTTCAAGGCCTACCTTCAAACCCAGTGCCTCTTTGCTTGACATCATGGGGAAATCAAAAGAAATCAGCCAAGACCTCCGAAAAAAAATTGTAGACCTCCACAAGTCTGGTTCATCTGTGGGAGCAATTACCAAATGGCTGAAGGTACCATGTTTATCTGTACAAACAATAGTACGCAAGTATAACGCCATGGGACCACGCAGCCGCGCCATGGGACCACGCGTTCTGTCTCCTGGAGATTAACACACTTTGGTGCGAAAAGTGCAAATCAACCCGCAGAACAACAGCAAAGGACCTTGTGAAGATATTGGAGGAAACAGGTACAAAAGTATCTATATTCACAGTAAAAAGAGTCCTATAATAAAAAAGCCAGGCTACGGTTTGCAACTGCACATGGGGACAAAGGTCAGACTTTTTGGAGGAATGCCCTCTGGTCTAATGAAACAAAAATAGTTTGGCCATAATGACCATCGTTATGTTTGGAAGAAAAAGGGGGAGGCTTGCAAGCCGAAAAAACACCATCCTAACTGTGAAGCACGTGTTGTGGGGGTGCTTTGCTGCAGGAGGGACTGGTGCACTTCACAAAATAGATGGCATCATGAGGTAGGAAAAATATGTGGATAAATTGAAGCAACATCTCAAGACATCAGTCAGGAAGTTAAAGCTTGGTTGCAAATGGGTCTTCCAAATGGACAATGACCCCAAGCATACTTCCAAAGTTGTGGCAAAATGGGTTAAGGACAACAAAGTCAAGGTATTGGAGTGTCCATCACAAAGCCCTGACCTCAATCCTGTAGAACATTTGTGGGCAGAACTGAAAAAGCATGTGCGAGCAATGAGGTCTTACAAACCTGACTCAGTTACACCAGCTCGGTCAGGAGGAATGGGCCAAAATTCACCCAACTTATTGTGGGAAGCTTGTGGAAGGCTACCCGAAACGTTTTCCCCAAGTTAAACAATTGAAAGGCAATGCTACCAAATACTAATTGAGTGTATGTAAACTTCTGACCCACTGGGAATGTGATGAAATAAATAAAAGCTGAAATAAATCATTCTCTCAACTATTATTCTGACCTTTCACATTCTTAAAATTAAGTGTGGATCCTAACTGACCTAAAACAGGGATTTTTTTACTAGGATTAAATGTCAGGAATTGTGAAAAATGTATTTGGCTAAGGTCAAATCAAATTTATTTGTCACATACACATGGTTAGCAGATGTTAATGCCAGTGTAGCGAAATGCTTGTGATTCTAGTTCCGACAATGCAGTAATATCCAATGAGTAATCTAACCTAACAATTTCACAACAACTAACTTATTTACACAAGTGTAAAGGAATGAATAAGAATATGTACATAAAAAATATATGAATGAGTGATGGTATAGAACAGCATAGGCAAGATGCGGTAGATGGTATAGAGGACAGTATATACATATGAGATGAGTAATGTTGGGTATGTAAACATATGAAAGTGGCATTGTTTAAAGTGGCTAGGGATACATTCATTACATCAAGATGCAGTAGATGGTATAGAGTACAGTGTCATGACTGTCCTGATCAGGTAAGGTTACAGGAGACCACAACCCTAGAGATTATCTCTCAACCCCAACAGAGGAGGAGAGATCTAGGGGTCTGAAGATGTGGGGGTTTTATGACCCCTCACACCCCTGGTAAATCTTAGGCCACAGACAACATTCCTGTGTCCTCTTACTATGGAGAACCAACCTCAGCACATTAAACATGCAATAAAGGGACTTTGGAGCAATGGTTTCTGTCAGCCCACAATGGTGGTCATGACGATAGATGGAATATGAAAATGTAAGTCATTTTTGTTTTGTTATTAAAGGTTAATAGATGACGTTATTAGGAAAACATTGTAACTGTAAGAGTTTTTCTAGGATATGGTTGGTGTTTATACATTGTACGTTGTGTGGAGAATGTCCAAATCAAAGAGAATGTTTTGGTAAAGATGAAATGTGAAGTTAGTTGTCTAAAATTGGATTTGAGTAGAATCTAGACCTTGCCTCTTAACTTAGTACGCCCAGAGAATTTCCCTAAAGGCGGTTACGCCCACTTCTGACCCGAGGGTATAAGACATGTGAGTGAAGAATTAACATATCAGACTAAGTGACCCAAGCTGCATCCGAGGTCTAAAAAGTCAACGAACGTAAAACTCAACCCAAGGTTGAAGACAAAGAAATCTTTTTCTACCCATGCTACTGATGAGTAGCTGTGTCTAAGCGGGTGAATCCAAGGAGGACCACCTAACCTCCACTCTCCATCGAATCGTGGTATCTACACTGTTTCATTCCTACGCTGTGAGCCCTGAGCAACAGAGCTGTCTGCCCTCAGAAGAGCCCTCCCAGAGCAAGGGCGGAGAATCAGACCAAAAGGACACTGACATCGTGAGGACGACCAGAGAGTTTCGCCAGAGAAGTGCGTCATTGAGAAGCCTAAACGACCCACTCAGAGCTTCCCATCTGAGAACTCCCACACGTAATTACATCATTATATTCTGACCCATAAGAGCGCCAGTTTGGGGCAAGGCTAGGGTTAAAATAAGCATAGCTGACAAATGCACCCAAATGTATATTTCTCTCATGTACTTTCTCTTTTTCTCTCTCTTTTAAATCCCCATTTTGGGTAACACGCGCAATGGTGTGTCGGCCTGTTATACTAAGTTCTAATCAATAACCTAGAATGTGTTTTTGTGTTTTTGTGTATGTGTATCTTTTATCATCATTCTAGCTTTCTAGTAAATAAATACTCAACTAGGATTGGTGTGGTACGAACTCATTGGTGAGACCCGGGTCTGTGCAGATTCCCGGATTATGCGATGTTCAGAATGAGACTGTAGAGGAAACTGATTAATTAGCGACGGTTGTAAAATCGATATTCTGATATTCTTTGAGTTAATTTGGGAAATAGAAACTCAATAAAACTAATTTTCCCATGGTGCCCCAGGTTAATGAGTTAATAATTGCTTGATTCAGTTAATCACGCAATTAGAAACTTTTAATCATTCGATGAGCAACAGTCGTCACATTAACTAATACAATGTCACGACAACAGTATATGCATATGAGATTAGTCATTTAGGGTATAGACATTATATGAAGTGGCATTGTTTAAAGTGGCTAGTGATACATTTATTGCATCAATTTTTCCATTATTAAAGTGGCTGGAGTTGTGTCAGTATGTTGGCAACAGCCACTCAATGTTAGTGATGGCTGTTTAACAGTCTGATGGCCTTGAGATAGAAGCTGTTTTTCAGTCTCTCGGTCCCTGCTTTGATGCACCTGTACTGACCTTGCCTTCTGGATTATAACGGGGTGAACAGGCAGTGGCTCGGGTGGTTGTTGTCCTTGATGATCTTTTTGGCCTTCCTGTGACATCGGGTGGTGTAGGTGTCCTGGAGGGCCGGTAGTTTGCCCCCAGTGATGCATTGTGCAGACCTCACTACCCTCTGGAGAGCCTTACGGTTATGGGCTGAGCAGTTGCCGTACCAGGCGGTCATACAGCCCGACAGGATGCTCTCGGATGTGTATCTGTAAAATTTTGTGAGTGTTTTTGGTGACAAGCCAAATTTATTCCGCCTCCTGAGGTTGAAGTGGCGCTGCTGCGCCTTCTTCACAACGCTGTCTGTGTGGGTGGACCATTTCAGTTTGTCCGTGATATGTACGCCGAGGAACTTAAAACTTTCAACCCTCTCCACTACTGTCCCGTCAATGTGGATAGGGGGTGCTCCCCTCTGCTGTTTTCTGAAGTCCACGATCATTTCCTTTGTTTTGTTGACGTTGAGTGTGAGATTATTTCCCTGACAGCACACTCCGAGGGCCCTCACCTCCTCCCTGTAGGTTGTCTCGTCGTTGTTGGTAATCAAGCCTACCACTGTAGTGTTGTCTGCAAACTTGATGATTGAGTTGGAGGCATGCATGGCCACACAGTCGTGGGTGAACAGGGAGTACAGGAGAGGGCTGAGAACGCACCCTAGTGGGGCTCCAGTGTTGAGGATCAGCAGGGTGGAGATGTTGTTACCTACCCTCACCACCTGGGGGCGGCCCGTCAGGAAGTCCAGGACCCAGTTGCACAGGGCGGAGTCGAGACCCAGGGTCTCGAGCTTGATGACAAGTTTGGAGGGTACAATGTTGTTAAATGCTGAGATGTAGTCGATGAACAGCATTCTCACATAAGTATTCCTATTCTCCAGATGGGTTTGGGCAGTGTGCAGTGTGATTGCGATTGCGTCGTCTGTGGACCTATTTGGGCGTCAGGTAGGGTGGAGGTGATATGGTCCTTGACTAGTCTCTCAAAGCACTTCATGATGACGGAAGTGAGTGCTACGGGGCGGTAGTCATTTAGCTCAGTTACCTTAACTTTCTTGGGAACAGGAACAATGGTGGCCCTCTTGAAGCATGTGGGAACAGCAGACTGGGATAAGGTGTAAGTAAACTTCCGACTTCAACTGTAGATAAATGTATGGAAAGATGCACGGTACAGGTTTGCGTAAAATGCACAGAATACAGTGGTTTGGGTGAATGTGTGAAATTGCAGTCGGTGTGTCACAAAGTAGCCCTTGATAATGACTCTCAGTTCCATCACATAAAAGTTATTGATGAAGGCGTCTTCTTTAGGTAGGCTACGTAGGTGTTTTGAACATTGGTCTGAACATTAACACGCATCACTAGCAGCACGATTTTGGAAGCATAAGGACCTTATCTTTCTTATCCGTAAACACATTTAGACATGGTGTTCTTTACTGTAAACATGGTGTTCTTTACTGTAAACATGGTGTTCTTTACTGTAAACATGGTGTTCTTTACTGTAGGCATGGTGTTCTATACTGTAGGCATGGTGTTCTATACTGTAAACATGGTGTTCTTTAATGTAGACATGGTGTTCTTTACTGTAGGCATGGTGTTCTTTACTGTAGACATGGTGTTCTTTACTGTAAACATGGTGTTCTTTACTGTAGACATGGTGTTCTTTACTGTAGGCATGGTGTTCTTTACTGTAGGCATGGTGTTCTTTTGGGTGGAAAGATGTATTGGGTTTTTGCGAGACATATCGTTTTGCGCTCAGGCCAAAAAGTAATATTTTGGTCTCATCTGACCAAAAAGAAAAATAGAGATTATATTTGAAAATGTTACATATTTTTCTGTAAAATGTATCTGTAGTAGAAGGTTAATCAAAATTAGCATTACTGTGCCTGGTTCTCCCTTTACTGCAACTTTCCCACTATATTTCAGTAGTAGTTTAGTGGGGTGGTCAGGAATTCAGGACAATATTTGAAATATGCAATATAAACAAAGTGTGTGAGTAGTAGTTATGTCTATCTGACATATGTTGGAAGACGTGTGAGTAGTAGTTATGTCTATCTGACATATGTTGGAAGACGTGTGAGTAGTAGTTATGTCTATCTTACATATGTTGGAAGACGTGTGAGTAGTAGTTATGTCTATCTTACATATGTTGGAAGACGTGTGAGTAGTAGTTATGTCTATCTGACATATGTTGGAAGACGTGTGAGTAGTAGTTATGTCTATCTGACATATGTTGGAAGACGTGTGAGTAGTAGTTATGTCTATCTGACATATGTTGGAAGACGTGTGAGTAGTAGTTATGTCTATCTGACATATGTTGGAAGACGTGTGAGTAGTAGTTATGTCTATCTGACATATGTTGGAAGACGTGTGAGTAGTAGTTATGTCTATCTGACATATGTTGGAAGACGTGTGAGTAGTAGTTATGTCCATCTGACATATGTTGGAAGACGTATGAGTAGCAGTTATGTCTATCTGACATATGTTGGACGACGTGTGAGTAGTAGTTATGTCTATCTGACATATGTTGGAAGACGTGTGAGTAGTAGTTATGTCTATCTGACATATGTTGGAAGACGTGTGAGTAGTAGTTATGTCTATCTGACATATGTTGGAAGACGTGTGAGTAGTAGTTATGTCTATCTGACATATGTTGGAAGACGTGTGAGTAGTAGTTATGTCTATCTGACATATGTTGGAAGACGTGTGAGTAGTAGTTATGTCTATCTGACATATGTTGGAAGACGTGTGAGTAGTAGTTATGTCTATCTGACATATGTTGGACGACGTGTGAGTAGTAGTTATGTCTATCTGACATATGTTGGAAGACGTGTGAGTAGTAGTTATGTCTATCTGACATATGTTGGAAGACGTGTGAGTAGTAGTTATGTCTATCTGACATATGTTGGAAGACGTGTGAGTAGTAGTTATGTCTATCTGACATATGTTGGAAGACGTGTGAGTAGTAGTTATGTCTATCTGACATATGTTGGAAGACGTGTGAGTAGTAGTTATGTCTATCTGACATATGTTGGAAGACGTGTGAGTAGTAGTTATGTCTATCTGACATATGTTGGAAGACGTGTGAGTAGTAGTTATGTCTATCTGACATATGTTGGAAGACGTGTGAGTAGTAGTTATGTCTATCTGACATATGTTGGAAGACGTGTGAGTAGTAGTTATGTCTATCTGACATATGTTGGACGACGTGTGAGTAGTAGTTATGTCTATCTGACATATGTTGGAAGACGTGTGAGTAGTAGTTATGTCTATCTGACATATGTTGGAAGACGTGTGAGTAGTAGTTATGTCTATCTGACATATGTTGGACGACGTGTGAGTAGTAGTTATGTCTATCTGACATATGTTGGAAGACGTGTGAGTAGTAGTTATGTCTATCTGACATATGTTGGACGATGTGTGAGTAGTAGTTATGTCTATCTGACATATGTTGGAAGACGTGTGAGTAGTAGTTATGTCTATCTGACATATGTTGGACGACGTGTGAGTAGTAGTTATGTCTATCTGACATATGTTGGAAGACGTGTGAGTAGTAGTTATGTCTATCTGACATATGTTGGACGACGTGTGAGTAGTAGTTATGTGTATCTGACATATGTTGGACGACGTGTGAGTAGTAGTTATGTCTATCTGACATATGTTGGAAGACGTGTGAGTAGTAGTTATGTCTATCTGACATATGTTGGACGACGTGTGAGTAGTAGTTATGTCTATCTGACATATGTTGGAAGACGTGTGAGTAGTAGTTATGTCTATCTGACATATGTTGGAAGACGTGTGAGTAGTAGTTATGTCTATCTGACATATGTTGGACGACGTGTGAGTAGTAGTTATGTCTATCTGACATATGTTGGAAGACGTGTGAGTAGTAGTTATGTCTATCTGACATATGTTGGACGACGTGTGAGTAGTAGTTATGTCTATCTGACATATGTTGGAAGACGTGTGAGTAGTAGGTATGTCTATCTGACATTTGTTGGAAGACGTGTGATAAAGGTTTGGGAGAAATAGGATACTAATTTGAATTGTTTTCCAACCCCCTATTGTCACGGCTGTGTGGAGAGACGGACCAAGGCGCAGCGTGCTCTGAGTTCCACATCTTTATTTTTTGTAAAACTTACAAAACAAAAAGGAAACAAACAACGAACCGTAACATAAGAGGTGCAAGGGCGTGACAGGGCGTGTCACCTATTTGCACCACTTCTCTACAATGACCCATTTATGAGCCATACTAGATGCCTCTATATAGGTCTTCAACCCAAGCCAGGTTACAGTGAAGGTTTGCTCATCACTTGGAACAGTGCACTAGTGGTTGCCCTGCCCATGTTTCTAGTTTCCACAAAATCTTTGAAATATAGCATCTGCATACAAGTCCAATTCAAGGGTCCCAACAAACATATTACAATAAAACCAGAATCCAACATCTTGCAACATTTTGTAGGATCATAGTCTTTGTCCTACAGTAGTGTACAGTAGGCAAAACATAGGTTATACATATTTATACATATGCGTACATATGCGTACAACAGTAGGGTTAGATCTGACATAAATGGAAAAAACAACAACAGAGATACATCTGTGGGTATTTATTGCTTTATATTTACTGTAGAACCACACCATTTTTGTTAAAACCAGATGTGCCTAATTTCCATTTGTCTGTATATGTATGGTTGGAACTCCAGTGGTCATGGCCCAGGTCTGGAAGAGGAGAGGTCAGCCCAGGTTTCTCAGAAAGGGAGGGAGGGGGCTGATAAAGGTCTCCAGCTGCCCCTATCAGCGGCACCAGAATGGGACTCGGGTTAGAGCGGGGCGGGGCCGCGGGGGCAAGGCATAGAAGTAGAAGGTGTAAGTCCCTAACCACAGATCCAGGAAAAGATTACCCCTAACTACAAGTTTAACACTACCCATTAGGGAGTTTAAAACATAGCTGACTCTGGACTCATGTTTAGGGCAGCTTCTACATACTGTGTTTTAGAGGCAGAAGAATGATTCACCAGAAAGATGGGTCTCTCTGCTAACCAAATTACAGAGCATAGGATAAGCCTGATGAATCAATGATATTATGTTATGTTTCATTTACTCAATATTTACTCAAAATTAAAAGGTCATTACAAAATAATGACATAATCATGACTAGATAACAAAATAATAACTAAATATCCAATGCTGTCAGACAGAATATGTAGATGTCTCTGGTTTGTCATCTATTTAAATGTTTCCTCAGACTGGAACCACAGTATCTATATCCCTGAACATAGTGACCAAATCGCTTGACAAAAATCCTGCTTTTTCTGTAACATTGAGCAAAGAAATCCTTTACAAGTTACATGAGCAGCTGTTCCTGGTCAAAAGGAGAATTCCATTCTAAGCTAGTTTGTTCTTTAGCGTTGTATTCAGGTCCCCATGAGTCTTCCATTAAACTACTGCACACTACTGCTCGAACTCCTCCACACTGGCTGGCTGTCATCATGCCAATCAATGCCCAGCTGAGCATGGCCCTGTCTGAATTTAATCAGACCCAAAAGCCCACCCACTAACATTCCCTCTCCAGAGTACATTCCATGCACTGAAGGTCAACCCCAGACTTCATGTCAAACCTAGATTCACAGTGTCTTTTTTATTTCTTTATTTTGGGCCTGATCATTTATTGTGTTCTGTGAAGTGGATTATGGTGGAATTTATGATATTATGGCACAGCGCCATCTACTGTAAAGAGAGAGGGAGAGAGTAAAGAGAGAGAGAGTACGAGAGAACGTGTGAAGAGTGTGTGAGAGAGTGTGAGAGAGTGTGTGTGTGAGAGAAAGAGAGAGAGTGAGACAGAGAGAGACAGAGACAGGGAGAGAGTAAGAGAGAGAAAGGTAGAGAGAGAGAGAGAGAGAAAGGTAGAGAGAGAGAGAGAGAAAGGTAGAGAGAGAGAGAGAGAGAGAAAGAAAGAAAGTGAGAGCATGTGAGAGAGAGAGAGAGTAAGACTATTATCTAATTCACTTGCTTTGGTAATGCTTAAATTGAGAAATTGAGAGTTGAGAGAGTGAGAGAGTGAGAGGCAGAGAGTGAGAGAGAAACAAAGAGAGAGAGTGAGAGAGAGTGTGAGAGCGTGTGAGAGAGCGAGAGAGTGAGAGAGAGTGATAGAGAGTATGTTCTACTTAACTTGCTTTGGCAATGCTAACATATGTTTCCCATGCCAATAAAGCCCTTAAATTGAGAAATTGAAAATTGAGAGAGTGAGAGAGTGATAGAGTGAGAGACAGCAACAGAGCATGGCCAACAGAGGTGGAAACTGTGCTGCACTTCCTAACCTCCTGCCAAATGTTATGTGTTGCGCCCTGATCTTTTCACCTGTCTTTGTGATTGTCTCCACCACCCACCAGGTGTCTCCCATCTCCCACATTATCCCCTGTGTATTTATACCTGTGTTCTCTATTTGTCTGTTGCCAGTTCATGTTTTTCCCCTTGCTCTTGTCTTGTCTTTTGACCTTTTTACCTTTCTGCCTGCCCTGACCCTGAGCCTGCCTGCCGTCCTGTACCTCCTGGACTCTGTACCCTCCTGCCTGACCTTTCTGCCTGCCCTGACCCTGAGCCTGCCTGCCGTCCTGTACCTCCTGGACTCTGTACCCACCTGCCTGACCTTTCTGCCTGCCCTGACCCTGAGCCTGCCTGCCGTCCTGTACCTCCTGGACTCTGTACCCACCTGCCTGACCTTTCTGCCTGCCCTGACCCTGAGCCTGCCTGCCGTCCTGTACCTCCTGGACTCTGTACCCACCTGCCTGACCTTTCTGCCTGCCCTGACCCTGAGCCTGCCTGCCGTCCTGTACCTCCTGGACTCTGTACCCACCTGCCTGACCTTTCTGCCTGCCCTGACCCTGAGCCTGCCTGCCACTCTGTACCTCCTGGACTCTGTACCCACCTGCCTGACCTTTCTGCCTGCCCTGACCCTGAGCCTGCCTGCCACTCTGTACCTCCTGGACTCTGTACCCACCTGCCTGACCTTTCTGCCTGCCCTGACCCTGAGCCTGCCTGCCACTCTGTACCTCCTGGACTCTGTACCCACCTGCCTGACCTTTCTGCCTGCCCTGACCCTGAGCCTGCCTGCCACTCTGTACCTCCTGGACTCTGTACCCACCTGCCTGACCTTTCTGCCTGCCCTGACCCTGAGCCTGCCTGCCACTCTGTACCTCCTAGACTCTGTACCCACCTGCCTGACCTTTCTGCCTGCCCTGACCCTGAGCCTGCCTGCCGTCCTGTACCTCCTGGACTCTGTACCCTCCTGCCTGACCTTTCTGCCTGCCCTGACCCTGAGCCTGCCTGCCACTCTGTACCTCCTGGACTCTGTACCCACCTGCCTGACCTTTCTGCCTGCCCTGACCCTGAGCCTGCCTGCCACTCTGTACCTCCTGGACTCTGTACCCACCTGCCTGCCCTGACCCTGAGCCTGCCTGCCGTCCTGTACCTCCTGGACTCTGTACCCACCTGCCTGACCTTTCTTAATTTTTGTTTATGCCACTTTTGTTTATTATCTATTTCACTTGCTTTGGCAATGTAAACATATGTTTCCCATGCCAATAAATCCCCTTAATTGAATTGAGAGATAGTGTGAGAGAGAGAGAGCATTGCAGTTTACTTGACTAAAATCTGTATCTGTATTGCTCTCACACACACGTACACACCCCTCCACCCACCAAGTAGTCAGCAGCGAACACATTGTTGTCACACCCTGATCTGTTTCACCTGTCCTTGTTATTGTCTCCACCCACTCCAGGTGTCGCTCATTTTCCCTGGTGTATTTATCCCTGTGTTTACTGTCTCTCTGTGCCAGTTCATCTTGTCTGTTCAAGTCAACCAGCATGTTTTCCTGTTCTCCTGCTTTTAATATTTTTTTGCTAGTCCTCCAGGTTTTGACCATTGCCTATTTTCTCTGCACCCACCTGCCTGCCACTCTGTACCTCCTGGACTCTGTACCTCCTGGACTCTGTACCTCCTGGACTCTGTACCCTCCTGCCTGACCATTCTGCCTGCCCTGACCTCGAGCCTGTCTGCCACTCTGTACCTCATGGACTCTGTACCTCCTGGACTCTGTACCTCCTGGACTCTGTACCCTCCTGCCTGACCATTCTGGCTGCCCTGACCTCGAGCCTGTCTGCCACTCTGTACCTCCTGGACTCTGTACCCTCCTGCCTGACCATTCTGGCTGCCCTGACCCTGAGCCTGCCTGCCACTCTGTACCTCCTGGACTCTGTACCTCCTGGACTCTGTACCCTCCTGCCTGACCATTCTGGCTGCCCTGACCTCGAGCCTGTCTGCCACTTTGTACCTCCTGGACTCTGAACTGGTTTTGACCTTTTGCCTGTTCTCTTGCCTACCCCATTTGGATTGATTTATAACAATCAAAGACTCAAACCATCTGCCTCCCGTGTCTGCATCTGGGTCTCGCCTTGTGCCCTTACAGTTGTAGGCGGTGAGGACCACGAGGGGGAGAGACACAGAGACACAGAGAGTGTGAGAAAGAGAAAGGTTTCAAACAGCTGGAGGATCAAGCTTTAAAAAAAAATACAAATATTTCACCTTTATTTAACCAGGTAGGCCAGTTGAGAACAAGTTCTCATTTACAACTGCGACCTGGCCAAGATAAAACAAAGCAGTGCGACAAACACAACAACACAGAGTTTCACATAAACAAACGTACAGTCAATAACACAATATAAAAATCTATGTACAGAGTGTGCAATTGTAGGAGATTAGGGAGGTAAGGCAATAAATAGGCAATAGAGGCAAAATAATTACAAATTAGCATTAATACTGGAGTGATTGATGTACAGATGATGATGTGCAAGTAGAAATACTGGGGTGGAAAGAGCAAAAAGATAAATAACAATATGGGGATGTGGAAGTTGGATGTGCTATTTACAGATTGGCTGTGTACAGTTACAGTGATCAATAAACTGCTCTGACAGCTGATGCATAAGTTAGAGAGGGAGATACAGTGGGGCAAAAAAGTATTTAGTCAGCCACCAATTGTGCAAGTTCTCCCACTTAAAAAGACGAGAGAGGCCTGTAATTTTCATCATAGGTACACTTCAACTATGGCAGACAAAATGAGAAAAAAAATCCAGAATATCACATTGTAGGATTTTTAATGAATTTATTTGCAAATTATGGTGGAAAATAAGTATTTGGTCAAAAGTTTATTTCAATACTTTGTTATATACCCTTTGTTGGCAATGATAGAGGTCAAACGTTTTCTGTAAGTCTTCACAAGGTTTTTGCACACTGTTGCTGGTATTTTGTCCCATTCTTCCATGCAGATCTCCTCTAGAGCAGTGATGTTTTGGGGCTGTTGTTGGGCAACACGGACTTTCAACTCCCTCCAAAGATTTTCTATGGGGTTGAGATCCTGAGACTGGCTAGGCCACTCCAGGACCTTGAAATGCTTCTTACGAAGCCACTCCTTCGTTGCCCGGGCAAATCAAATCAAATCAAATGTATTTATATAGCCCTTCATACATCAGCTGATATCTCAAAGTGCTGTACAGAAACCCAGCCTAAAACCCCAAACAGCAAGCAATGCAGGTATAGAAGCACGGTGGCTAGGAAAAACTCCCTAGAAAGGCCAAAACCTAGGAAGAAACCTAGAGAGGAACCAGACTATGTGGGGTGGCCAGTCCTCTTCTGGCTGTGCCGGGTGGAGATTATAACAGAACATGGCCAAGATGTTCAAATGTTCATAAATGACCAGCATGGTCGAATAATAATAAGGCAGAACAGTTGAAACTGGAGCAGCAGCACGGTCAAGTGGACTGGGGACAGCAAGGAGTCATCATGTCAGGTAGTCCTGGGGCATGATCCTAGGGCTCAGGTCCTCCGAGAGAGAGAAAGAAAGAGGGCAGTGTGTTTGGGATCATTGTCATGCTGAAAGACCCAGCCACGTTTCATCTTCAATGCCCTTGCTGATGGAAGGAGGTTTTCACTCAAAATCTCACGATACATGGCCCCATTCATTCTTTCCTTTACACGGATCAGTCGTCCTGGTCCCTTTGCAGAAAAACAGCCCCAAAGCATGATGTTTCCACCCCCATGCTTCACAGTAGGTATGGTGTTCTTTAGATGCAACTCAGCATTCTTTGTCCTCCAAACACGACGGGTTGAGTTTTTACCAAAAAGTTTCATCTGACCATATGACATTCTCACAATCTTCTTCTGGATCATCCAAATGCTCTCAAGCAAACTTCAGATGGGCCTGGACATGTACTGGCTTAAGCAGGGGGACACGTCTGGCACTGCAGGATTTGAGTACCAAGAGGCGTAGTGTGTTACTGATGGTAGGCTTTGTTACTTTGGTCTCAGCTCTCTGCAGGTCATTCACTGGGTCCCCCCGTGTGGTTCTGGGATTTTTGCTCACCGTTCTTGTGATCATTTTGACCCCACGGTGTGAGATCTTGCGTGGAGCCCCAGATCGAGGGAGATTATCAGTGGTCTTGTATGTCTTCCATTTCCTAAAAATTGCTCCCACAGTTGATTTCTTCAAACCAAGCTGCTTACCTATTGCAGATTCAGTCTTCCCAGCCTGGTGCAGGTCTACAATTTTGTTTCTGGTGTCCTTTGACAGCATTTTGGTCTTGGCCATAGTGGAGTTTGGAGTGTGACTGTTTGAGGTTGTGGACAGGTTTCTTTTATACTGATAACAAGTTCAAACAGGTGCCATTAATACAGGTAACGAGTGGAGGACAGAGGAGCCTCTTAAAGAAGAAGTTACAGGTCTGTGAGAGCCAGAAATCTTGCTTGTTTGTAGGTGACCAAATACTTATTTTCCACCATAATTTGCAAATAAATTCATTAAAAATCCTACAATTTTTTCTAATTTTGCCTGTCATAGTTAAAGTGTACCTATGATGAAAATTATAGGCCTCTCTCATCTTTTTAAGTGGGAGAACTTTTACAATTGGTGGCTGAATAAATACTTTTTTGCCCCACTGTATAAGACTCCAGCTTCAGTGATTTTTGCAAATCGGTACAGTCACTGTCAGCAGAGAACTGGAAGGAAAGGAGGCCAAAGCAGGTGTTGGCTTTGGGATGACCCGTGAAATATACCTGCTGGAGCGCGTGCTATGGGGGGATGTTGCTATGTTGACCAGTTAGCTGAGATAAGGCGGGGCTTTACCTAGTATGAACTTATAGATGACCTGGATCCAGTGGGTTTGGCGTATGTAGTGAGGGCCAGCCAACGCGAGCATACAGGTCGCAGTGGTGGGTAGTATATGGGGCTTTGGTGACAAAACAGATGGCACTGTGATAGACTATATCCAGTTTGCTGAGTAGAGTGTTGGAGGCTATTTTGTAAATGACATAGTCAGGATAGTCAGTTTTACGAGGGTATGTTTGGCAGGATGAGTGAAGGAGGCTTTGTTGCGAAATATGAAGCCGATTCTAGATTTAATTTTGGATTGGAGATGCTTAATGTGAGTCTGGAAGGAGAGTTTACAGTCTAACCAGACACCAAGGTATTTGTAGTTGTCCACATATTCTAAGTCAGCACCGTCCTGAGTAGTGATGCTAGACGGGCAAGAGGGTGCAGGCAGCAATCGGTTGAAGTGCATGCATTTAGTTTGACTAGCATTTATAAGTAGTTGGAGGCCTCAGAAGGGCATTGAAGCTCGTTTGGAGGTTTGTTAGCACAGTGTCCAAAGAAGGGCCAGATGTGTACTGAATGGGGTCGTCTGCGTAGAGTTGGATCAGAGAATCACCAGCAGCAAGAGCGACATCATTGATATATATACAGAGAAAATAGTCAGAACGAGAATTTAACCCTGTGGCACCCCCATAGAGACTGCCAGAGGTCCGGACAAAAGACCCTCCGATTTGACACACTGAACTCTATCTGAGAAGTAGTTGGGTAACCAGGCAAGGCAGTCATTTGAGAAGCCAAGGCTGTTGAGTCTGCCGATGAGAATGCGGTGATTGACAGAGTCGAAGCCTTGGCCAGGTTGATGAAGACGGCTGCACAGTACTGTCTTTTATCGATGGCGGTTATGATATCGTTTAGGACATTGAGTCTGGCGTGCACCCATGGCCACCCATGGCCAGCTCGGAAACCAGATTACATAGCAGAGAAGGTACGGTGGGATTCAAAATAGTCAGTGATCTGTTTGTTTGTCAACTTGGCTTTCAAAGATTTTAGAAAGGCAGGGCAGGATGAATATAGGTCTATAACATTTTGGGTCTAGAGTGTCTACCCCTTTGATGAGGGGGATGACCGCGGCAGCTTTCCAATCTTTGGTTTTGGATTGCAGGGATTGCTGAGTTGTTGACGGGGGTAGTGGGAGCAAGGTGGTAGCATGGCCAGCCGTAGAAAAATGCTTATTGAAGCTAAGAAACAGACTCCTCACCCAAAGACATTTTTAGGGATCACAGGTGGTGGAAGGTAGTTCAGACAGATCCCTGATGAAGTTGTCCATCACACAGACACAGATTATCACATCTCAAGACTAACTCGGGGAAACACATAAAGACTGATGCCTAGCTTCTAGATGTTTCAAAAGGAATGCTTCAAAATGTTTCTATTGTTCTAATTCCCCCATGGTTTTAGACCTCATAAAAAATATTTACTTATAATCAATCATTTATATATACACTAGATGACTTACAGGGGCACTGTTTTGAAGCCATCCCTCCATTTTAGTACCCCCTATTGTAAAAAATATTTTGGAAGCTGTAAAAATGCATTTATTAATTTACACATCTGTTTTTGCCACATGCATTGTATTACAGACACCTTGATGCATACTTTTTTTGTGTTTTATCATTTTATTGAGACATTTAATTGAAATACTGTAGAATTCCATTAATTCATTCCAATGGAGGACTGCCAATATGGCCGACCGGTGGTTTCAAAACCTCTCATTGGCCTCATTGTTTTCTTTAAAAACTGCTGGGTTATTGATGCTGGGTGCTGGGTTATTGTAGATGGTTTATTAAGATATAACTCAGTGGGACAGATCAGAAGACTGGAGGCTTAGCTTATGCATATCCAAATGTAACTCAATCTCTGGATACAAATTTTATATCAGAATATTAAATGTGTGAAAACATTAGAGGAAAATTGAATTTTGCCATGTACAAACTTAAGTTTGTCAACATCATCAACAGGAATTACATTTACTCTTACAGGTGGCCAACAATAATTATCTGAAAGCCATGGCCCTAATAGGCCACGCCTCCTCAAATTAACCTATGGATTTCATAAAAAGGATCCACATTCTGGGTCAACCCCATGTCTGGGTAATGCCAACAACACAATATGTTGGGTTATTCACGCAGTCCAACTGGCTGGGTCAAAATAACCCAGCGTGTTTTCTGTCCAATATTTACCCAGAGCTGGGTTACCAAATAACCCAAATTGGGTTGTTTCTAATATAGCATTGCCTGCCCTGCCCGTGGCTCGTAAAGCTACCAGGATGGGTACAATAATGAGCCCACTGGACTCATCAACCTGTATGGAGAAAGATGACAATAATGAGATGTGAGTCCTGCAACATGATACTGTTGTTAAAAAACAAGACTTTCATGAGGAAAATGCATCTCACTTTATTTCATTGCTGATGGAGGTTTCTGTAGAAACTTTCTGGTCAAGGTCGAACTTTGGTTGCTTTTTTAAGGGCCTTAAAAGTTTTGCACTTGATATGGAATAGGGTGCCATTTGGGATTCAAAATAACATGCAGTTACAATGAGTGTCCAGCAGGTGGCATCATTGTGTTAAGACTTCCAAGTCCTTGACAGACCTCTCGGCTCAGCTTTTGGCTGGGAGACGAGACTAGTCTTCTCTGCTCTGTCAACATACTGTAACTCTATCTGTAATTGAATTATAAGAATTGCAAGTGAACAAGACCCATTACATGAATGGAGACTGCTCTATGTCATACAAACAACCACAATATAAAATCAAAAGCAAATAAATTAGTATTTGTCACATGCGCCGAATACAACAGATGTAGACTTTACTGTGAAATGCTTACTTTCGAGCCCATTCGCAAGTAAAAAACGTTATTTAAAAAAGCACAAAAAAGGAAATAGTAACACAATAAAATAACATATCTATTTTAGTAATTGAGCAGATGCTCTTATCCAGTGTCAATGCAACAACAAAAAAGGGAGTCAATGCAAATAGTCCGGCTGCCATTTGATTAATTGTTCAGTAGTCTTATGGCTTCGGGGTAGAAGCTGTTCAGGAGCCTTTTGGTCCCAGACTTGGAGATCTGGTACCATTTGTCATGAGATATGGCTCCAGTCTTTGACAATTTTTAGGGCCTTCCTCTGACACGCCTAGTATAGTGGTTCTGGATGTCAGGAAGCTTGGCCCCAGTGATGTACTGGGCTGTACGCACTACCCTCTGTAGCGCTTATGGTCGGGTGCCAAACAGTGTTCAGGGAAAAGGTCAGGGTCAGGGATAGGGACAGGGTCAGGTACAGGGTCAAGGGTCAGGGAAGGGTTCAGTTTGGTTGTTTTCAGGAGGCTTACAACACAGATGTTAGCAGCAGAACAAACTCCAATCACAGGTAAATAATAGTTACATTGTTACAACAGCAGAACAAACTCCAATCACAGGTAAATAATAGTTACATTGTTACAACAGCAGAACAAACTCCAATCACAGGTAAATAATAGTTACATTGTTACAACAGCAGAACAAACTCCAATCACAGGTAAATAATAGTTACATTGTTACAACAGCAGAACAAACTCCAATCACAGGTAAATAATAGTTACATTGTTACAACAGCAGAACAAACTTCAATCACAGGTAAATAATAGTTACATTGTTACAACAGCAGAACAAACTTCAATCACAGGTAAATAATAGTTACATTGTTACAACAGCAGAACAAACTACAAATCACAGGTAAATAATAGCTACATTGTTACAACATGTTAGCTAGCTAACTAGTGAACTGATTTACATCATCTACATTTGCTATGATCAGCTGATACTCCCCTTTCGGTGAGTAGTAAGCTAGGTAGCTTGCTTAAATTATGTTTTTGCTGAAAAGAAAAATGCTCAAAAAATATTTTTTGAAATGTGTCTATGAGCAGTAGAGAATTAAGAAAGTAAGGAATTTGGGGTAAAATTGTTGTTGTTGTTGCATGTGTGTGTGTGTTGGGGGGTCCACTTTGCGCACCTGCCCATCCAAAGTCTGTGAACGGCCCTGCCTGACATGCACAGACAGAAAGGAAGGATGTTGGTGACTGATCCATAGGAGATGAACCCTGACCTCTATCATGCAGTGGGACATAGAACATTCAGTGTGTAAACACACACACACACAATCAGTGGTGAGAGCGTGCCGTGCATACTCTTAGCTCTTCCTGTCACCCTTCCTGTGTGTGTTCCTACACCATAGAGGGATTGTGAAGGGGGGGGGGGAGATGAGGACTGAACAACAGCCAGCTTTCCTCTAATCAAGATGATTATCTCTCTCTCTCTCTCTCTGCTCTCCTCCCCACTCTCTCTAAATGTCAATTCATTTCAAAAGCGCTTTATTTGCATAAGAAATATACTGTACGTTTACATTGTCAAAGCAAGTGAAATAAACAATAAACATCTGTCTCTGTTTCTCTCAACTCAATTAAATTCAATGTCAATTTAAGGGCTTTATGTCATGCCCTGGTCGAAATATATTATGTTTATTCTAAATTTATTCGGTCAGGCCAGGGTGTGACATGGGTTATTGTGGTGTGTTTTTGTCTTGGGGTTTTGTGGGATGTCTAGCGTTAGTCTATGGCTGCCTGAGGCGGTTCTCAATCAGAGTCAGGTGATTATCGTTGTCTCTGATTGGGAACCATATTTAGGCAGCCATATTCTTTGTGTGTTTCGTGGTTGATTGTCCTTAGTGTCCTTGTTCCTGTCTCTGTGTTAGTTTACTCAAGTATAGGCTGTTTCGGTTTTCGTTACGTTCTTTGTTTTGTAGTGTTTGTATTTAGATTCGTGTTACGTTTGTTCATTAAACATGGATCGCAATCTACACGCTGCATTTTGGTCCGACTCTCCTTCACCGCATGAAAACCGTTACAGAATCACCCACCACAAACAGACCAAGCAGCGTGTCAACAGGCAGGAGCCACAGGAGAAGCAACAAAGGCAGCAACAGCGGCGCAATGAGGATTGGACATGGGACGATATATTGGATGGCAAGGGTTGCTACACATGGGAGGAAATACTGGCTGGAAGAGATTGCCTCCCATGGGAACAGGTGGAGGCACTTAGGAGAGCAGAGGCAGCCGGAGAGAGGAGCCGGCGATATGAGGGAACACGGTTGGCAAGGAAGCCCGAGAGTCAGCCCCAAAAATTTCTTGGGGGAGTAGGGCTACGCCAGGTAGGAGACCTGTGCAAACTCCATGTGCTTACCGGGGGGCTAGAGAGACCGGGCAGGCACCGTGTTATGCAGTGGTGCGCAAGGTGTCCCCATTGCGGGTGCATAGCCCGGTGCGGTATATTCCAGCTCCTCGTATCGGCCGGGCTAGAATGGGCATCGAGCCAGGTAAGGTTGGCCAGGCTCGGTGCTCAAGAGCTCCAGTGCGCCTGCACGGTCCGGTCTACCCAGTACCACCTCCACACCCCAGCCCTCCGGTGGCAGCTCCCCGCACCAGGCTTCATGTGCGTGTCCTCGGCCCAGTACCACCAGTGCCAGCACCACGCATCAGACCTACTGTGCGCCTCGCCTGTTCAGCGCAGCCAGAGCCTTCCTCCTCTCCTGCGCTGCTGGAGTCTCCTGCCTGTTCCGCGCAGCCAGAGCTGCCAGCCTGCATGGAGCAGCCAGAGCTGCCAGCCTGCATGGAGCAGCCAGAGCTGTCAGCCTGCATGGAGCAGTCAGAGCTGTCAGTCTGCATGAAGCAGCCAGAGCTGCCAGTCTGCAAAGAGCCGCCAGTCTGCCCAGCGCCGCCAGCGCCGCCAGTCTGCCCAGCGCCGCCAGTCTGCCCAGCGCCGCCAGTGCCGCCAGTCTGCCCAGCGCCGCCAGTCTGCCCAGCGCCGCCAGTCTGCCCAGTGCTGCCAGTCTGCCCAGTGCCGCCAGTGCCGCCAGTCTGCCCAGTGCCGCCAGTCTGCCCAGCGCCGCCAGTGCCGCCAGTCTGCCCAGTGCCGCCAGTCTGCCCAGCGCCGCCAGTCTGCCCAGTGCCGCCAGTCTGCCCGGAACCGCCAGTCAGCCAGGATCTGCCGGAACCGCCAGTCAGCCAGGATCTGCCGGAACCGCCAGTCAGCCAGGATCTGCCGGAACCGCCAGTCAGCCAGGATCTGCCGGAACCGCCAGTCAGCCAGGATCTGCCGGAACCGCCAGTCAGCCAGACTCTTCCAGATCCGCCAGTCAGCCAGACTCTTCCAGATCCGCCAGTCAGCCAGACTCTTCCAGATCCGCCAGTCAGCCAGACTCTTGCAGATCTGCCAGTCAGCCAGACTCTTCCAGATCTGCTAGTCAACCAGACTCTTCCAGATCTGCCAGTCAACCAGACTCTTCCAGATCCGCCAGTCAACCAGACTCTTCCAGATCCGCCAGCCAGGATCTGCTGGAGCCAACTACCTGCCTGAGCTTCCTCTCAGTGCTGAGCTTCCTCTCAGTGCAGGGCTTCCTCTCAGTGCTGGGCTTCCTCTCAGTCCCGAGCTTCCCCTCAGTGCTGAGCTTCCCCTCAGTGCTGAGCTGCCCTTGTCCCGAGCTGCCCCTCTGTCCCGAGCCACCCCTCTGTCCCGAGCCGCCCCTCTGTCCCGAGCCGCCCCTCTGTCCCGAGCCGCCCCTCTGTCCCGAGCCGCCCCTCTGTCCCGAGCCGCCCCTCTGTCCCGAGCTGACCCTCAGTCCAGTGGGGTTCTGGGTGAGGACTACTAGGCCATGGTCGGCGGCGAAGGTGGACTATCCTAGGACGCGAGGAGGGGGGACTAAGACATTTATAGAGTGGGTTCCATGTCCCGCGCCGGAGCCGGAGCCGCCACCATGGACAGACACCCACCTGGACCCTCCCTATTGTTTTGATGTGCGTCCGGGAGTCCGCACCTTAGGGAGGGGGGTTCTGTCACGCCCTGGTCGAAATATATTATGTTTATTCTTCATTTATTCGGTCAGGCCAGGGTGTGACATGGGTTATTGTGGTGTGTTTTTGTCTTGGGGTTTTGTGGGATGTCTAGCATTAGTCTATGGTTGCCTGAGGCGGTTCTCAATCAGAGTCAGGTGATTATCGTTGTCTCTGATTGGGAACCATATTTAGGCAGCCATATTCTTTGTGTGTTTTGTGGTTGATTGTCCTTAGTGTCCTTGTTCCTGTCTCTGTGTTAGTTTACTCAAGTATAGGCTGTTTCGGTTTTCGTTACGTTCTTTGTTTTGTAGTGTTTGTATTTAGATTCGTGTTACGTTTGTTCATTAAACATGGATCGCAATCTACACGCTGCATTTTGGTCCGACATGAAAACCATTACACTTCATCGGCAATGGAAACATTAAAAAGTTCCAAAAGAATAAAGATATTACAAATGTCATATTATATGCAAATAGTTGAAGTACAAAAGGGAAAATGAATAAACATAAATATGGGTTGTATTTACAATGGTGTTTGTTCTTCACTGGTTGCCCTTTTCTTGTGTTAAAGTGCCCTTTTGCCCTTTTCTTGTAAAGTGGCTGTTCCACTGGATGTCAGAAGGTGAATTCACCAATTTGTAAGTCGCTCTGGATAAGAGCGTCTGCTAAATGACTTAAATGTAAATGTAAATGTTAACAGGTCACAAATATTGCTGCTGTGATGGCACACTGTGGTATTTCACCCAATTATCTCTTTTTGTTTTCTCATGATTTGGTTAGGTCTAATTGTGTTGGTGTCCTGGGGTGTGTTTGTGAACAGAGCCCCAGGACCAGCTTGCTTAGGGGACTCTTCTCCAGGTTCATCTCTCTGTAGGTGATGGCTTTGTTATGGAAGGTTTGGCAATCACTTCCTTTCAGGTGGTTGTAGAATTTAACGTCTCTTTTCTGGATTTTGATAATTAGTGAGTATCGGCCTAATTTTGCTCTGCATGCATTATTTGGTGTTCTACGTTGCACATGGAGGATATTTTTGCAGAATTCTGCATGCAGAGTCTCAATTTGGTGTTTGTCCCATTTTGTAAAATCTTGGTTGGTGAGCAGACCCCAGACCTCACAACCATCTCTCTCTCTCTCTCTCTCTCTCTCTCTCTCTCTCTCTCTCTCTCTCTAACTCTCTAACTCTCTGTAACTGTGTCCGCTGCCTGGTCTCTCATAGTGAGAGGTGAGGTGAGGCGGGACCTAGTTTTCTGTGTAACCTGGTGACCTCAGTATCTCTAAGGTGATGACTCATCTCATGGTCCGCCTATTTGCGTCTACATGTGTTAGTCATTCATCAAAAACACAAACCCACACAACCCACTTTGAAAGCTAAAAATAGACTTTGAACATTAAGGAAGGTGGGACCCAAAAACAAATAACAAGAATTTAGCCTGGAGCTATGTCCTTTAAAGATATGTATTTAGAGCTCTCTCAGGTGTTAGTAACATTGTTGAACCACATGTTCCATTACCTATAATTGGTGGCTCATACTTGGTGGTTGGGTCCACCCCTTTCTTTTTGGATTAACCCTTTAGTTTCAGGTTGTTATACTGCGTAGGAACACTAAGAATAAGGGTCTAGAGAGCTATAGCAAACATTTCTTTGTACAATAACTCTTAGAATGGAAGAATCAAATCTAATTTGCAACAACAAAAAGATCTCAATGTGTTTTCCTCCACTATATCGTGTAAACCTTCCCTCCATTTTGACCAACACAGATGGGACTGAAAGCTCATTTGTTCTGTCTGCATTTTCATCAGCCTATTCAAACCGGAAGTGACCTTTTGAATTTCCTGCACATAGTTTAGGGCTCACACAGGCTACAAAACAAT